>NW_023276941.1:16467-52679 GCF_003668045.3 Cricetulus griseus | reverse complement strand
ATCTCACTAGTTTGCTATCCAAAACAGTATGTTCAATTCTGACAACATAACACACAACAAACAGAAATTGACTCAGCAGACTTTATTCAAACATTTATACAAACTTAATTCACACATACTTAACAGAAAGAAGAATGAAAAAAACTGGGGAAAAGATAGAAACAGATACAATGTAATTTAAATAAAATGTATAACAATAAATGTTAAATGAAAATGTGGCTAGAGAGTGAGCTTAGAAATTAAGAGCACTGGGTATTGTTGCATTTGAAAGAGGTTATATTACTATGAACACTGGTTCATCTTCATATCCTGTAACTTCAGTTCCAAGAGAACTTATTCCCTCTTCCTGCCTCTGCAGGTACTGCACACATCCAAAAATCGGTAAGCACCCATATACATGAAAAAAGATTAAAAATAAAGTTCTTTCTGGTAATTTATAGAAGCAGATGCGGCCTTCCTCTAAGCGAGCTTGCTCAGAGAAAAAGAATCCATAATCTGAGGAAAGAATAGGTCAGAATAGCTATGCATTTAAGAATATCAGACAGAGCGTGCATAAGTGTTTCCATTTTTTTAAATTGAGTTCAATGTGCTTTGATATATGAGGATTGTGGCGCTGACATATATTTTAATGTATCTTTTACAGCATATAGCATAGTCTATTATAATTCATTTTACTCTATGATATATTTATATTTAGATCATAAGGCATAATCTGAAAGATAGTTTAGCTCTGTAAATCTCCATGAGCCAAAATGGTTAGATTTGCAATCTTCTATCCCTATTTAAATTTTACAAAGTATAACCTCAGGCCAAAGCTAAATGAGATTTAAGGATGGCAGATGTTAGTATTTAGCTGTTTGCACTGGCCTGTCCTTGGTGTTCTGACAGGAACAGGTGCAACCACTAAGAGGGACACTTATGTATTTTCACTATGGTCCATTTTAAAAGTTCCCTTCCCTGACATCCATAGATATACACTGAACTGAACTCTGGAACTTAGTTGCAGAGAGGGAGGAATGAAGTTCAAAGGGGCCAGTACCAGGCTGGTAAAACCCACAGAAACAGATGGCATGTACAAGGGGGAGCACATGGAAACCAGACCTGTCTGGCAGGCCATTGTGGGACAGATCCAGACTCCTGAACATGAATGTCAATTAGGAGGTTTCCACACTCAAGGGAGCCCCTGGTAGTGGATTAGTATTTTCCCTGGTGTAAGAAGGGATTTTGAGAGCCCATCCCACGTGAAGGGATGAACTCTCCTCCTGGACACATGGGGAGCTAGGCCAAGCCCAGGTTGACGTGGTGGACTTTGTGGAGGCCACCGTCGAGGGTCCTACCATGTCTGGGGAGTGGAAGGTGGATAGGCTCGAGGGTAGGTGGGGGAAAGGAAGAAGAATCAGGGGAGGGGAGGCAGGGGGAGAAGGGATTGACATGTGTACTATGCTTGTTTCTAATTTGAACTAATAAAAAAAGAAGCAAGAAAAACTGCCCTGCCAAAATCCTATCCTGCTCTCTTTTTCTATCTCTGCCTGTGTCTGTTCCTCTCTCTCTCTCTCTCTCTCTCTCTCTCTCTCTCTCTCTCTCTCTCTCTCCAGCTTTCCTCTCTCCTACTGCTCTTTCCCTGAAGGCTGAACCCTCCCCTTTCTTCCCCATTTTTATCATCCCTTTCCCTAATTAAAAAAAAAACACACCTCAGTTTGAGCCCTGTCACATGGCATCTTTTTTTTAAGTACTGCTTTTATTAAATTACAACACCTTGTGTGGAATGCCAAACCTTTGCCAGGCTGGCTCCTCTTTTAACATTCATCACCACTAGACACATGCTATTAATGAAAAGATTTGTGTTTTTTAAACATTTAATGGTTTAGACTCATTGATCCATGAAAAGCCATATTTATAATAGAAGAGCAGTACCTGCAGCCTTGTAGAAAATGTATCTAAGACAAACTTTCTTTTGTAGGATCAGGTAGCCTTCATCCCACTTCATTGCCCCCCCTTCCTAGGACAATGTCTTTGTTCTTATGTGTAAGCCAAAAACATCATTAATTCAAAATTCAACCACCAGTGAGTTTTCAAATTACAAATTTTAGTCATGTAGTCAACTGTCCATTTCAATAACAGGAAAACTATTTGTGTGTGGAGCATGGCTTCTACCTTTAGACCAGAATAGGAGGAATAGTTTATTGTATATGTTGTAGGGGGAAAACAGGGCAGAGAAACAACAGCTTGGGTGACCATTATGAAATAGAAATTGATTGTGACAGAAAAACTGATTTTTTAAATTTCCCAGCATGTATTGATCCACATAATGTGAGTGAATGTGGGACAGATTTGGGTATTCAACTTTGGAAGGTTCGCTTCAGTCAGTGAAAATTGAATTTCCAACAAGGAAGCTCTCCTTTGTAGATATATTCAATATTGTTTTTCATGGTTATATCCATCAGCCTTAGCTGTGTGTGTTGTGTCCCAGACCTTATCAGCTAGCCTTGCACATAGTGGCATGGTAAAATAATATAGTATTCATGCCATTTCCTCCACCAGGGAATTGTTTTCTCATTTTTGGGGGCATCAAGACAGGGTTTCTCTCTAGCTTTGCACGCTGTCCTGGAACTCACCCTGTGGGCAAGGTTGGCCTCAGACTCACAGACTTCTACCTACCTATCACTCCTCAGTGCTATGATGAAAGTCATGCACCAGGAACACCTGTCTCTCTTCTTCTTCTTCTTCTTCTTCTTCTTCTTCTTCTTCTTCTTCTTCTTCTTCTTCTAGATTTTATTTATTTATTATGTATATACTTTTCTGCCTGCATGCGAGCAGAGAGCACCAGATCTCATTCAAGATGGCCACCATGTGTTTGCTGGGAATTGAACTCAGGAACTGTGGAAAAACAGTCAATGCTCTTAACAGCTAAGCCATCTATACAGTCCTGTTTTCTCCTCCTTAAAGAATATGCATAGACTTGTGCCTTTTAATTATATTTATCTTTTTAAAAACAATTATATCCTATTGCTTCCAGGTCATTAGGAATTTATTTCCTGCTCTCCAGGAATGGAAGAGATTTACTAAGATACAAATTTCCCAGACTAGAGCCCTGTCAACCCCTAGCTTGGAAGGTCAGAGCTGTGATGACCTGTGTCGCCTAAGTCATCTGATTCCTGCTCATCTAGTAGGGTACCATGCTCATCTAATGCATCTATAATGAGCCATGTGGGTTACCATAAGCCATGCCATGGTGAGTGAGGTAGCTGAACTCTCAGATCTGCTAGGAGTTGAATGGATCATGAGACAGCCTGATTCAGTCAGTCCATATGTTCACCTTGGCAGTTTGTGTTCACCTGGGCAGTGGACCGTCTCCTGGAATCCTCTCTTGAGTGTGCATTCACTAGGATCATGGAGGTTTTGTTTGCCGGGCTATGGGAGTTGTGGTATTTATAATATCACTGTCTTGTGTGAACACACAGACATTGCATTTGTTGTACACTACCAAGACAGATTAGAAAACTCAAGGCCAAGTTTGCAGAAATTCTCAGTTTCATTTCACATTCAGTTTTGTTTGATGAGTTCTACAGATAGTTTAGAAGCAGGTAGAAAGTAGAAAATGAGGGTCATCCTTCAGAATACATGATTAGAATGCTTTTAACTTTCCTCTCCCACCATCAAAATTGTCTTAATTCAGAGAATTTTTTGGTTAACAAATGGAATTTCTTAGCTGCAGTAGTTCCTTGGCTGTTCATGGTTTTGGGCAGCTGCATAGGCAGATTCCACATCTTGTGTCATAACCCAATAATAATAATCTCTCTCCCCCCATATTTTCACAAATACTGTACACATTCTTCATTGTATATTTGGGTTAAGTACAGAAGTTACATTGAATGTACTGTATTTTTTGAAATTCTATTGAGAATTCTCAGTTTTTCCACAGGGCACATACATGTGGAATCAGCTTTTCTATTATAATTTGTTGGGAATTTTGTAACTGGAATTTCCTCGTGTGGAATTTAGTCTGTAAATATACCCCAAATCATTTTGTTGTTGTTGTTGAAAATAGATCATTTATTACTGTTGTTTGCAAAAGCATAAAAGGGCAAAAGACACTACTCTATGTAATTATTGCTGAGCAAAGCACAGTAAATGGATGTACCTGAAACTGATTTGAAACAATGTACAAATAAATAGAAAGATGACAGCAGTATTATTTAGAAACTCAGCATACATTGTTAAGTTCACATAAAAGAAATCCTCCTAAACATATAATTTGATTGAGAAACAGATTGAGAGTAAAACTTGCTCCAGAATTTAACAATGAATCTAAATGTAACATGGGATTTTGGAGTCGCATACAAAATAATCTCTGATAGCAGTAGATTTCCCGAAGATATCAACTCTAGTTAAAGCCATGTTACTTGGAATACTTGATATATACTTGAAAATATTTAATGTATGGATTCTGATTAGTTTTTACGTATTACCTACATCCAATCAATCCCATTACTACAAACAGACAATATTTTTGTCTTTTCCTGAATTTTTCCATGGGATTTCTTCATATCATCTTTAAGGGCCTTTTTAATCTCAACAAAGTAAATCTTAATGTCATTTTCTTGTGCTCCAGTTGTGTTGGATTGCTCAGGTCTTGCTGTTGTAGAATAGCTAGGGTCTATTGATTTCATATTCCATTTCTTATTATTAATTGTTTTCACATTCTGGACATTTGTCATGTGGACTTGGAATGATATTAGTTCTAGGTGCTGATTCCTGCACTTTTCTTTGCGAGATGGATGATTTTTCCTTGGTTTCTTATTCCTCTCAGTTTTTCTGAAATAAGTGCACAGGAGTTCTGGTTCATTAAGTTGTCCCCTCTTGGCTTTTTTGGCAACAAGAAACCTTATATTTGGCAAGGCATTTGCTAAAGCCAAAGTCCTCATCAAAAGTTTTAGACCAGGATATGGAGACGAGAGGAGAGAGTGCAGACTGGGATCCCTATATATGGCCTGACATCTTGTTTCCCTAATACCAGCATTGCCTTCAGTGCAGCTGCCATTGCTAGGAATTGTAGATTGTCCCAGTAAGGCTGAATACTTCCAAAGATTTAAACTGGGGATTCGTAAATCTGGCCTGGCCTCTTGTATAGCAGAAGCCTTCCAAATTAGTAGATGTGGATATAGAGTCAGGGTTTGAGGGGGAGGCACTGTGGGCATATCTGGGGTTTTGTTGGAATTTTAATGTGTTTAGTGGCTTGGCCATAGTATCTTCCATGGTGTTCTTAAGCAGCCTCATCTCCTGTAATGCTTCTAGAGCTGTGGGGCCTACTTTGCAGCAAAGAGAAGAATGTGATGTATGGAGCTGCGGAGTGTTCTTTAGAGACTTTAGTACTTGTGGTTCCTAGAAACTGCTTGGTCTCTGAAATAGCCAAACATTTCTCCAAGTAGTATGGTGAGATATGGGTCTCAAGGTCAGAGTGCAATCTGAGGATGTTGGACAGGATAAAAGGACTTTACTGGGTGGTCGGCAAGGTCTGCACTTTTCTCCTGAAGAACACTGTGGCCTCCAATACAGATGCTGCACTCTGGGATAACTATTGTAGGGTTCAGAGTAGTGAGTGCATTTTAAGGTTGCTGGGCAGGATTTAATGAGTATTTTTGTGTTGTGTGCATTGACTTATGTGGGCTCCATAGATCTAAGCTAGCCTCTGGTAGAGTGCACATTTTCTTCCAAAGTTTTAGAACAGCGATGGAACCAGGGGTAGGGTGTAAAGGATTCTTGTGGTGTGTGCAGTCTGTTATATTTGGGCAAGATTAAAGGGGATTTGCTGGTGGTGGCAATATCCTGCCTTCATAGCCAACATCGAGTTGGCAAGTTAAGATGCATACAACTTATAATGCCACTCATTAATGTAGGCAGGTGACTGGGAGACATTTAAATTAAAAAAATGGAATATATGTATTAGCAAATAATCCCTCTATTGTGAAGATTCCTCATGATGCCAGGAGGCAATTCCACCTCCTGTGAAACTCCAGAGCTCCAAATTAGAAATGCCAACATTAAACAATTTGTATTTAAAATTCCATTTTCAGGGATTTATCTCTTAAATTCTATGATTCACAGTAGCTCATATGGTGTTGAGTAAGCTAAGTAAGCTCTTTTTGTAATCCTGGCAAGCACTAAATTTAGTTACCTTTACTCCACACTTGTTGGATACTTTTTAAATACCACATATTATCCTCACCCCTTCTGTGAATGTCATAGTAAGGTACCCTAATGACCTAAATCTCTGTACACTCTGTTATATAGCTCTCATTTTCTGAAACACTTTCAATTCTAACTCTAAAGGAAGCAGTTAACATAGCTCTTCTGGCCTAACACTACCTTTTATGATTGATTGGTAGTACTACATGAAGCATGACACCATCAGTCAGGAGCTGAGAAGAATGCTGCCATGAATCAGTGGCATGTCTGGGCTAGATCACAAAACAACAACAATAAAATCACATTTGATGCCCCATATTTTGTTCCAACTATCTTCTCTGTTGCTCTTATTAAAGTCTCTAACCAAAAGCAACTCAGGTAGTGAACAAGTTTACTTGGGATAGGTTGATATCCCTATGTCACTGTCCATCCTTGTGGGAAATTAGGCTAGAAATTCAGCCTAAGGTAAAGGTAAAATTAAGGTAAAAAAGGAGGAAACACTGCTTCCTAGCTATATCTCTTGCTTTCTTACTGTCCAGTGCTAAGCTCTCCCTCTCATCCAGCCCATGCCTACATGTTTAGAGATATGGACAACTGAATTAAGAGACTACTAATATCAATCATAATCAACACAACCTGTCTCATACACAGCACTCAGATAATCTGTTCTAGGCACACCCTCAATTGATGTTCCCTCTGTTGTTTCTAGGCTATATCATGTTGCTAGATGAGGGACATAAGGAAAAAAGCCAATTATTTGAACAAAATAAAGTGCCTGTGTGGGGAGTGGCTTGGATGCAGAAAAGATATATTGAGAATAATGTACATAATATCTCATAGAAAGTTGAAACTGTCTTTATGGACATGGGCTCCAAAGACAGATTTGTTTTAAAGCTTACCTAGGACTACCCACGTGATATCTTCAGGACATACATCTTAAAGCTGGAAAACACAGGTTTGTTAGGGAGTGAAAAACCATTTTATGCAGTTCTTCTGTTTTGCTTTAACTACTATAACTCCAGTAATATGGTTTAATGATAAGTTCAGTTCCTTTTATTAAAATTACAACATCGTGTATGTGCGTGTGTGTGTGTGTGTGTGTGTGTGTGTGTGTGTGTGTGTTGAGACAGGGTTTCTCTTTGGCTATTGTGGCTGTCCTGGAACTAGCTCATGTAGACTAGTCTGGTCTCAAACTCACAGAGACCGGCGTGCCTCTGCCTTACTTCTTTTTTTTTAAAGATTTATTTATTTACAATGCATATAGTGTTCTGCCTGAACATATGGCTGCAGCCCAGAAAAAGGCACCAGATCTCATTGTACATGTTTGTGAGCCAACAAGTGGTTGCTGGAAATTAAACTCAGGAACTATGGAAGAGTATTCAGAGCTCTTAAACTCTGAGCCATCTCTAAAGCCAGTAAGTTGAGTTCTTTACACAACATCTTGATTGCCTTGTCTGTGGACCCAAAAAATGGCTGGTCAGAACTTATATTGATCTTCTAAAATCAATTACCTGATTACTCACTTTTAAAAACAATTACTGTCACAATGAAAATGAATTTGTGCTCTTTCCTGCCCATGGCTTTCTCTGTTGTGACTAAACCTTCTTTCAGTTGATCGGTGAACTCAATTCTTACACAGGTACCCCTTCATTTTTAAATGCACCATAAAATCTGGAGAAGATGGAGGATATTCATTCACTGACCAATTGTTTCCTTCCTTCAGACCAGTCAAGGCCCAGCTTAGGAAGGATTGGCATGACTGTATTTCTAGCAATGAGTAGCAGAGATGGGGTTAAGTGTTTAAAGAAATTCGAAATTATATTTCATGATGAAAGCCTGAGCCATAGGAGACATTGACCTAAAAAATTTGTTCTCAACCTTCCTAATGCTGTGACCCTATAATACAGTTCCTCATGAAGTAATGACCCAAAAGGGTAAAATTATTTTCACGGTAATGTCTGTTGGTGCCAAAACTTATAGTATTAGAAAGTGTTTGTTGTCCAAACCTTATGTTCCATTATTCAGGAGCCTGAGTCTCCATTGTCTTTCAGATGCTAGCTGAATTACAACTGAATGTCTTGGGCTCAGTGGAGAATGTCTCCCAGTTTGCATTACAACAGGCCTAAATCTGGAATAGGCCTGCACATTGGCTGAGAAGTCATTCTACATGCAAAGAGACTTTGTAGCTCTACAGGTTGATTGAAGTGGGGACACCACAGAACATAGGAGAGGCACTTGGGGGGTTATTTTGACTGTTGGAAAGTGGCTTAGGAGGATGAGAGAATAAACCAGAGATTCCAGTTTTCAAATGGACCGAGAGGCCCACCTAAGAATGGCAAGATTCTTCTATGCCTGGTCATTATCAACTTTGGGTACCTAGGAGTGTCCAAGTCCACACTCCCCCAATCAGGAATGGACCTGAGGCTGTTCATCCATGACTCCCATTACAGACCCCAAGGACATCAGTCTGGAATAGGTAGCTTCCATAGCATGGGACTGGAACAGGCCAGACTCTGTTGCTTATATAGCATGGGAGTGATACAAGCTGGAAATTAAAAACTGTCCTAACTATATTTTTGCTACTTACTGAATTATAATACAAATATCTGTGTTTTCTAGTGGTCTGACACCAGTCTTGTGACAGGGTCATACATTTGATTCCCCAAAGATAAGAATCAATTCTCTAAAATGATGTATATAAACGAAAAGCACTTGAGAAAAACTTTGAATGAAATTCTTAAACCCAGGACCACTGAAAAACAAAATGGAAAAGCAGTAATGCATTTAAAGATAGTGAATTTTAAAATGATACCAATAAATGAATCTTTGGGATAATGAAATGTGGAGGAACACTAGTTTTGCCCAGATTGCAGAACCCCTGAAGGGACCGGCTCCCCATTTCAGCAGCCATAATGAAGGGACCAGCTCCCCTTTTGGCAGTCATAACAGTCGAACACGTGCTTGCCATAAACTTGCCTTAGTCACTTAGAGGTCAGATGCCTGCCTTGTGACAAGGAACCAATCAGAAGTTAGTTAGTCTCTAGAAAGTCAGATGCCTGTCTTGTGACAAGGAACCCATCAAAAGTTAGTTAGTCACTAGAAAGTCAGATGCCTGTCTCGTGACAAGGAACCAATCAGAAGTTAGCTGGTGGCGCTATGCTTCACGGCACTGGGTGTGATTTATGGACAAGTGCACTGCAATGATGGGCAGAACATAGTAACCACCCTGGGAGGGCCTATGGGACATAACAACCAGTTGGCCAATCAACACTGGGCAAGCCCTCAAAGCCTGGTGGCACACCAATCCTGAGCCTGTGCGTACCCCTAGATACTCCCCTTATGCTGCCCTACAAGATCTCTATGCAGCCCCTAGGAGCTGTTTTTGCTAGCCATCTGCCATGGCGGCTGGGTGAAAGACCCAAGCTAACATGGGTTTAGCTTGTTAAACAACAGTAAAGCCTCATGCAGTTTGCATCAAGCTCTCCAATCTGCCTGCTGATTGGGGTGACTGTGGTCATGGCCTGGGCCCCGGATACCTGAGTTTTTCTGGTGGGTCTAACACCCCAAAATAAACGAACAGCAAGGAGATGACTCACTGAATGCAAGGACAAAGGTTTCTTTACTGACTTGAGGATATGAGCTACAGCAAGGACCCCATTTGTTCGGGAACAAATGGAGAACCCACTTTCAACTTAGGGGTGTTTTTATAAGAGAAAATTGTAGAACTGAAAGCACCAAGATTAGAAAACTTGTGTTGTTCCACAAGACATGACAATTGTTTTATGATCAGGGAAGGGGCAAGTAAGCATGTTGCTGCAGAGGAAATGAGTTTGTTAATTATCTCCTGGGCTGGGGACTTCTATCATTGATAACTCTCTGATCCTCTTTGGACTAGAGGAGTGTCAACACAGCTCAAGTGTGTTTTATCTGGTCTAAGACCTACAGTCATGTGTACATTTGTTTAACCTTGTCAGGTTAGGCTGCCTTTTAGGAATTCAGAGATGGTTAAGTGTTTTTCTATTTGGGAGTTGGAGTCTGGGTTTTGGACTTTTATTTATTTTTCCCTTTCATTCTTTGCTACACTGACTTTGACTTTCTATCAAGAAAGTGCCAGTAATGACACACTTTATAACTGTGTACTAAGTAAAATAGTAGTCACTGAGTACTGTAAGCTAACATGCAGAGTTACAGTTGTTCAGCTGTTTCCCAAACCTTTGAGCTGACTTAACTCAGTCAATTAGGGTTGCATACATCTGCATAAGAGAGATGAAAATTGAATACATAGTAGTTCAAGCAATCCTCCATGAAATGTACACCCATCAATTCTGTATTTTTTCATTCACATGGAAAGAATAATGCATGCAGGAAAGCTGCAGGTGGAGAAAGTCCTTCTCCATGCCCCAGCAGTCATTCTTCATAATCCAGAACCTCCTTCATAATCCAGAACCCTGCATCCAGAACCTCCAACTTCAGACTGTGATCTTGTTACCATCTTATTTGTTTACTGCTGAAGTGTTCACAGTGCACTGTTTCCTAGTCTTCTGGTCAGAAGGAAAAAACATTCTTCAAAAATAAGTCTTTTTCCTGTTATGCAATGGACAATCCACTGTGTGACTCAAAATAGCACTTTAAAGATTTTCTGTTGTTGCAGATTTTTAATTAAATATTTAGTGTGGTTTGTCAGGATAACAAGAGCAATGCCCTGTGTGGCTATAGACAGAGTACAAGTCCACTCAATCAATGTAGGAGACCTAAGCTGCTTTGCAAAAGACTGGAGATGCAGGAATTCTGGTAGCAATATACCTTAATTGCACACCAGGACTTAATGTTGGTTTTGTCCCTTAAACAACATTTAGAGGCCTGCTGTTTTAATGGAGGGATGGGCATTTCTGCTGGATTTAAATTGGGGATGTCTCTTTTATTGCTGCAATGTAGGTGGTTGAACCCCAGGAAGAAACATTTACATCTAATCATATTGTATTCTAACAGTCAAGGTTAGCATACTAATTGTCTTTGGAGTATTTTAGATACAGCTCTCCATTACCTAAATAATATTTTGTGACTTAATGTCTCCTAAGAACTGGTAAATCTATATACTATGAATTCTACTGTCATCAAGTCTACACCTCCATATCACAGTTTACAGTGGGGTGCTCCTCTACACAGGAAATACTGTTTACAAGCTCCACAGAAATAACTGCAAGTATATTCAAAACATAAGCATTAAACATTTAAAGTGAAGAACTTCTGGAATATACTAAGGGACCAGTGCTCTCTGAGTTTGACAAATCTCTGTTTCAAAGCAACATCATAAGCACTAATGGCCACTGCATTTGACAGTGAAGTCAACCAGGATATTTCAAATCACAGTCCCACTCCCAATTCTCTGCACAGTCACAGCCAGCAGAGTAAACATACTCAGAGTCTGCCAGCTGGCCCAGAGAATTGCAAAGACCATGCAGGAACCTTAGGATCACATAGATATAAACTGGAGCATACATGACCATTAGGACTATGCAGGATAATGCAAGACCAGGCAGGAACGTGGCAAATTCTGCATCTGTCCACTGACTCCAACCCAGCCATGGGAGGACCCTCCACACTGGTTACTGTGGCGCTGTTGGGCACTTCTCCCAGTCTGGGGATAGTAGCCCCAAACTCACCATGTCATGGCTTTCCCGGTCCTCTATGCTCAGCTCACTGCAGCAGCCCTCATAGCACAGCACATAAGAAAACCAGAACAGTTTCTATGCAAAGCAATGCCTGAAGATTACAGCAGGAAGAACCCAGTACAAATTCTGACTGGCAGATCACTTGGAGGACCTGATTACCTAGTGAAGCCTGAGTGACAAGGGCTCTACTATAGGCTTCCACTTGCTCTGAGACACAAAACAATGGTTCCTGATCCTGCCTTTCACCCCAGAAACAGACCTTTTCTACATCAGCAGAGATAAGCATATCAATAGCAATTGAGCTGGGCATTGGTGGCACACGCCTTTAATGCCAGCACTCGGGAGGCAGAGGCAGGTGGATCTCTGATAGTTCAAGACCAGCCCCAGGCTCCAAGAACAGACAGTGCTACCTTCGTCTACACCATGTGCAGTGGAGTGAATTTCTGTCCCACAGGTGAAAGAGTAGCCAAAATATTAACAACTAAAGAGAGATTTCAGGAAACATCAGAGACGTTTGTTATGTGGCTTCAACTGAGGTCAGGTGAACTGAACTTACTTTTTATCTAGCTGCAATAGGGACTTCAAAAAATCAGGAAATAAAATGAGGAAGTAGATTAAAAACAAGATAATGAGACTTTCTCCCTTCAGAAAGATGGATGATGGCTCCATTGCTTTAGGAGTGATATTCCTGAAATTTAGAGTAAATTATTGACAACTAAATAGGTATATAGAGTAGTCCTCATTGAGAGTTGAATACTTAGATAATAATTGAGAAAGGAAAATGTGTTTAGAAGCACTGTTGTTAGCCAGCACAAGTTACTCACTGGGGAATTAAAAAAATAAAAAAACACAACTCATGTTTCTCAACAGGACCAGTATAATGAATCACTACACATGTGTGGAAATGGATATATTAGAATGGGTACGATGCCTGTAACTAAACAGGCAAAGGCTGGAAGAAGGGAGATTAAGACTGAAGCTGAATGAGAATATTTAGCAAGGTGTGATTAATAAGATGTAGCAAGCTATTTAAGGGACCAGCACAGAACTGGGAATTTTAGAGTGTACCATGACTCTAGGTCCTGGAGCTCTCCTCTGCTAACCTGAACCAACCAGTCCATTAAGCTGAGAGCTGCCCTGTCTGAAACACCATTCCTCAAATTCGGGCCTTCAGAAGACTCAACCATCTGAATTTGGAAAATCACAAGTCCCGAGTCTGAACCTGCTGCTGCTATAGGAGAGGTACTCCCCTTCTATGAGCCTGGTGACTATGGTTCTTAGGATTGTTTGCTTATGCTTGTGTATTTCTTTGATATAAGTGTGAAGTAAAACTTATATATTCAAACACAACTCGCTGAGTCTGCCATTCCTCCTGGATTAAAACCCAGTAAGGGCTCAAGACAGAATGTCTTATGTGTTGGTCCCGAGAGTCCAAAAATGGTTGCATTCCTATAATAATTTGAAGAATCCAGGAATTGTTCTGTTCATGAGTTTTAATACCTCAGCTGGTCTTCAATATACACCAGAATCTCCAGGAAGTGTCTGTAATTCTGATAAAGAAATGAACTTGTTGGTATATATATATATATATATATATATATATATATATGCTGCCACACTAAAATTGGATCTTAAATTTTGTTTGATTTTTTCTTTTTTCTTTTGTTATTTTCAAGACAGCTGTTTTCTGTGCAGACATGGAACTCATTTTGTGGACCACACTGGCCTGAAACTCAGAAAATCCAAATGTTTCTGCCTCCTGAGTGCTAGTTTTAGAGGTGTGCAGCAGCCATCAACAGCTGAAAGTGGATATCACCTCAAGTGATCCAGTTTAAATATGAGTCTTTACTTTCAAATCCTATTGAAAAGTCCCACACGTGTACCCAACTGTTTGAGCTTAACTTAAACAATGATACAGTCAGTTTGAGTACCAAGAATAGCTATCAGAACAACTTAGGCAGAAGAATTGAGCAAGATTTCTTACCTGAATGAACAAGGGGGGAATCTGGAAGCTTTTTCTAAAATAACATTTTCCTAAGCAAAATGAAGCATGTGGATTTTATTTAGAGAGTGTAGACACATTTTTGTGTTATTCTCCCTATTCCTAATCAGGCGCAGATAAAAATAAAATCCATTTCTAAACATGATTACAGTGTACAGTCAAAGACATTTAGGGACATTTATACTTCAAAGTCATTCAGAAAGTTATAAATTATAAAAATTATGTAAAGAAATGCCTTTGGCATGTTCATATTATACCAGAAGTTCTTCCCAGAAAATCAAGTAAATAACATAGTGAAAATACACTGGAGCATATGCTACCTCTCAAACTTGATGTTCCATCTAAAAGATAACTGCAACAGTGGCACAAATCTCACAGTCATAAAGGATTCTGACCCTAAATACAGAAAACTTCAAGGAAATGCAACTTAATGACAATGTTTACTCTACTCTTGATGAATGGCTATGATTTAATATTAACCTCAGAGTAAAGCTGATGTTTGTTCTGAAGCAACTAGCTAGGCAGTTTGCCATAGTTGCTTCCATACAAGACCAGAGGGACTATATATTAACTGCCTCTGATTGCTGTGTTTCTCATGGCAATAATCTCGCTTTGGAGAATTCCATTTTTTACTGTTTCTATCTTTAAAAAATAGTTATATGGGTGCTTGTCCTGCATGTATTTGTACAGAGTACTTACAGAGGCCAGAGTAAGGCAGGAAATACTGGGGACAGAAGATGCAGCAAATAGTTAGCTAACCTCTCAGTTCTGGAAATGGAACCTAGATACACTGTAACAACCCCCAGTGCCATTAATTACTGAGCCATTTCTATAGCCCCTATTATAACTTAAAATTTATTTCTATAAGTTGATTATTGGAAGATAATTTATCAGTTTCCACTTTTATCTCTTCAGTCGCTCCCTTTCCAACCCCCTTACAAATTTCTGTTTTAAGTATGTGTGACTATGTGTGCTGAAATACATGAATACAAATTGGCTGTATCCATTTTTGTTGGTTTACAAATATTGATAATTGGCTCACCATGTTTTATTGAATAAAAACTTAGGGCGCACATCACTGCATGAGACTCATTCTCTCAAATGGAGGAGACTTCTAATTTTTAAACAATATCGGTTGTATGAGCCTAACTAATCTGTCTTTTTCAGTAAACAAGAAGTAAACAAAATAATCAAGAACTGAAAAGTTAGGGTGAAAAATAACTTGGCAGTCATGAGTACTGAAGATTCAGAGTATCCAAGCTTCCATTCCCAGTACTACCTGTAACTCCAGTATCAGAGGTTCTCACACTCTCTACTGGCCTCCTTGGCCACAATAAGAAGGGGAGACTTAGAACATGAGAATTATATTTTAAGATTTGTAGACACCACAATATGAACACAGGCCAGAAGAACATTGTAAGATTTACATCCTGTACCACATAGTCTTCAGAGAGCTACATAGAATACAGACAAAGACACAGACACACAGCCACTCACACACACAAACACACATGCACATACACAAACACACACACAAACACACACACACACACACACACACACACACACACACCTGAAATGAGAAATCCTCCTGAATTTGTGTATTCAATGTGTTGGAAAAATATGTGTGGAAAAAGGGCACATAGGAAATCTTGTTCATTTGTTAACCTCTGATATGTCTCAAATCTCTCAGCCATAATCTGTAAATATTTCTGAGAGAGTAAAATCATTTGCTTGTAAAAAGATGATCACATTTGTCTTCCGTGTATCTATGTGGGTGGAATGAGAGAATCAACTCCAAATAGTTGTGTTCTGACCTCCACACATGTGCTGTTTTCCTTATGCACACAATCACAGAAATATAAACACATAAACATCAGACAAACAAACACACACATACACACAGGCATACATACACACACACACACACACACACACACACACACACACACGGACTGTGTAGGAGTAATAAATAGGGATTTAACAAATCTAAACACAAAAATATCTGCTTATCATTGAAAACTGGTCTCAGCAGAAACACAGGAAAACTCTCTTTTCAGAGAAGAGATGATAGGAGCCATGGACACTGTTAGGATTCTTTCTTTTGACTTCTTATTTTGGTGGGGGGTTTTGAGTCAGTGATTCTCTGTGGTTTTAGTTTTTTTTTTTTTTTACTCAAAAAATCTGTAGCCCTAATATACTGATGATACATTCGTGGAGAAAGAAATGAGAGAAACATCACCCTTTACATTTGCCACAAACAACATAAAATACCTTGGAGTAACACTAACCAAAAAAGGGAAAGTCCTGTACAGTAAGAATTTTGAGTCTCTAAAGGAAGAAATCAAATAAGATAACAGAAAATGGAAGGATATCACATATTCTAAGGTAGGATCAACATAGTAAAAATGGCAATCTTGCCAAAAGCAATCTACAGATTCAATGAAATCCCCATAAAATCCTAGCAAAAGTCTTCACACACCTTGATAGAACAAGTCTCAATTTATATGGAAAACCAAAAGACCCAGGATAGCCAAATCAACACTGTTCAATAAAGAACTTCTGGAGGCATCACCATGCCTGGTGTCAAACTCTATTACAGAGCTATAGTTCTGAAAATAGCTTGGTATTGGCACAAAAATTGAAAGGTTGACCAATGGGATCGAGTTGAAAACACTGATATTAACCCACACACCTACAAACACCTGATTTTTGAGAAATAAGCTAAATTTATATGATGGAATAAATAAAGAATCTTCAACAAATGGTTCTGGCATAACCGGATGCTGCCAAGTAGAAGACTGAAGATAGATCCATGTCTATCACCATGCAGAAAATGTAAGTCCAAATGCATCAAAGACCTCAACATAAATCTAGCCACAGTGAACCTATTAGAAGACAAAGTGGCAAATATCCTTGACAAAATTGGTACAGGAGAACACTTCCTGAACCCTATACCAGTAGCACAGACATTGAGATCAACAATTAATAAATGGTACCTCCTGAAACTGAGAAGCTTCTGTAAGGCAAAGGACACAGTAAGCAAGACAAAATGGCAGTCCACAGACTGGGAAAATATATTCATCAACCCCATATCTGACAGTGGACTGATAAACAAAATATTGAAAGAACTCAATAAGGTAGTCTCCAAAACACCAAGCAATCCAAATAAAAAGTGGGGTACAGAACTAAATAGACAGTTCTTAATAGAGGAATCTAAAGTGGCTGAAAGACACAAAGTGTTCAACATCCTTAGCCATCAGGGAAATGCATATCAAAACAACTCTGAGATACCATCTTACACCTGTCAGAATGGTTAAAATCAAAATCACCAGTGACAGTATATGCTGGAGAGGATGCACTGATAGGGGAACACTCCTCCACTGCTGGTGGTACTGCCAACTTTTACAGCCAATAAATACATACAGTAAATCAGTATGGCGACTCCACAAGAAAATGGGAATCAGTCTACCAAAAAATCCAGCATTTCCACTATTAGGCATATAGCCAAAAGAGGCACATTCATACAACAAGGACATCTGTTCAACGATGTTCATAGCAGCACTATTTGTAATAGCCAAACACTGGAAGCAGCCTAGATGCCCCTCTACTGAAGAATGGATAGAGAAAATGTGGTACATTTAAACAATGGATTACTACTCGGCAGGAAAAAAACCAATGTAATCCTGAATTTTACAAGAAAATGGATGGAGCTAGAAGAAACCATTCTGAGGGAGGTAACCCAATCACCAAAAGACAAACATGGTATGTACTCACTCATTTGTGGATTTTAGACATAGGGTAAAAACTACCAGCCTACAATCCACACTTCCAGAGAAGCTAGTAAACAAGGAGAAACCTAAGAGAGACATACATGGTCCCCTGGGGAAGGGGAAAGGACATGATCTCCTGAACAAATTGGGAGTATGGGGAAGGGGAGAGGGAGCTAGGAGATTGAGAATGGTAGAAGCGGAGGGGTGAGGACTTGAGGCAGCAGGACGTTTGAGTTGGGGGAAGAGTAGAGGCGAGAAATATAAGAGATACCATAATACAGGGAGCCATTATAGGGTTAAAGAGAAATCAGGCACTAGGCAAATGTCTGTATATCTACAAAGATGACACCAAAGTACAGTCTAAGCTACAGAGTACAGTCTACATTTAATGCCCTCCCCTGATAATGAAATTGATGCCTGATGTATATGCCATCCTAGAGCCTTCACTCAGCAGCTTGTGGAAGTGGAAGCAGACACCCACTGCTAAACAATGAACTGAACAGGAATCCAGTTGCTTAGAAGAGGACTGATGAGCAAAGTCGTCAAGTATATCATAATGGTGAAACCCACAGAAACAGTTGACCTGAACTAGCGGGAGCTCTTGGAACACAGAGTATTCACTTGGAAACCAGTATTGAACCAATACAGACCACATGAAAGTGGGTGTCAGTGAGGAGCCCTCAGAAATCTACGTGGCCCCTTGTAGTAGATCAGTACTCATCCCTAGCATGGGAATGGACTTTGGGAGCCCATTCCACATAGAGAGATACTCCCTCAGCCTAGACTACCAGGGAGGGCCTAGACTGTATCGCAAAGGATATGACAGACTCTGAAGAAGACGATGGAAGACTTGGATGCTCTGAAAGAATCTTCAGTGCTGTACACTGCTAAGGCTTCTCTCTGCCTGGGGAGCAGAAATGGTATGGGATAGTTAAGGCAGTAGTGGGGAGGCAGGGTAGTAGATGAGGGAGAGGTAACTGGGATTGACATGTAAAACAATCTTGTTTCTAAATTGAATAAAAAATGGAGAAAGAAATAGATAAAAAGTAAAATAGTTAATGTAGCCAAATGTATGAGTGAAACACCAGGAAACCTTAGACTTTCACAAACAATGGGATGGAGATATGGCTCAGAGGTTAAGAGCACTGACTGCCCTTTCAGCGGTCCTGAGTTCAATTCCCAGCAACCATATGGTGGCTCACAACCATTCGTTATAAGATCTGGTGTCATCTTCTGGTGTGCAGATATACATGGAAGAACTTCACAAACAAGCACATAAAACGTAGGGTAGTCTCCATTTTGGGAACTTCAGCATCTGGGATATATCTAAGTGGTCATCAATAAGCTGGAGTGGTATAATGATGCATTTACTTACATGTGTACTGGACTGAAGTCATAGCCAGTTACAGTGGCACAGCAGAATAAAAAATATTTAAAGCCAGAGAGACTTGTGCCTTCTACCTAACTCCAGGGGGAAATATTGTGAGGTGATAAGTGTGGTCAGTTTAGAATTTGAAGATGTAATAGATTGTGACAGACACATCATAAGTGTTTCCTGGCAACTGAGACAGAAATCTCTCTGCCCATATCATGGGCCCAAGATGCAGGGAGCACCTGAGATGCAGGTTTGCACTTAGAGATTTTATTATCCTAAGTTATGTGCCATTGTACAACTTTTACTGTCACCATACATTGGAGTTAATTCTCCAACTAAGCTTATGAAAAAAGGTTTGGGCATTTCCAAACAACTGGAACCGTTAAACAACAAGAGGGTATCTAATCTCACTAAATATAGTCTGTGAAGGACCTGCTCCAAGTCTTTTATTAGTATATTTTCTCTTCCCTAAGAAGTAAAACCCTATTGTGTATTCTCTATTTAGTTCTGTACCCCACTTTTAATTTGGTGTTTTGGAGACTAGTTTCTTCAGTTCTTTGTATATTTTAGAAATCAGCCCTGGGCTACATGTGGGGTTGGTCAAGCTCTTTTCCCATTCTGTGGGATGTTGTCTGTCTTGTCTTGTTAACTCTGTCTTTTGCCTTACAAAATCTTCTCAGGTTAAGGAGGTCCCATTACTGAATTGTTGATCTGAGTGTCTGTGCTACTGTTATGTTCAAGAAGTGGTCTACTATACAAATTCATTCAAAACTAACTCCCAATTACTCTGATAAGAGGTTGGTGTGGCTAGATGTATATTGAAGTCTTTGATCCAATGGAATTGTAGTTTGGTCAATAGAGGAGACTTAAATGTCTAAAAGACACTAAATATCCGTTGCCATCTGGGAAATGTAAATCACAAATTGGAGGTATCACCTTAAACTTGCCAGAATGGCTACAGAAATAAACACCAAGGATAGTTTATGGGGGAGAAAGGAGAATGTCACTCTGTTGCTGCTGGGAGTGAAAACTTGTACAACCATTTTGGCAGTCAGTATGGCTGTTTTTCTGCATATTGGGTAATGGTCTACTTCAGCATCTAACAATTCCACTCTTTGGCATATACTCAAAGGATGTACATTTATACAACATGGTCATCTGTACAGCCATGTTCATAAGAGTAGTATTTGTAAGAGCAAGAACCAGGAAACAACAGAGATGTTTCTTGACAAAAAAAAGGATAAAGAAAATGTGATACAATTAATCAATGGAGTAGTACTCAATGGAAAAAACAATGAAACTAATGGATAGAAGTTGAAGAACGCATCCTGAATTAAGTAACCCATACATCCAAAGACAAACATGGTATGTATTCAGTAATGTATGGATATTAGTCACAGAGAAAAAATAAATAGCCTATTATCCACAACTCCAGAGAAGCTACAATAACTAGGACATTAATTGAGGTTTACATCCTTTCTCAGATTAGGGGAAAGGCAAAGATATCCTGAATAATTTTGGAGCATGGGGAAGAAGGTGGTTGGAATGAGAAAGAGGAGGGGAGAAGAGGAGGCGAGAGGAGAACATGAGGGATCAGGAAGATTGACTATGTGGAAGAATAAATGAGAGCAAGGAAAGAGATACCTTAATAGAGGCATAAATTATAGGTCTAATGAGAAATATGGCACTAGGCAAACGTCCAGGGATCCACAAGGAAAATCCCAGCTAACAATGTAAGCAATAGTGGAGAGGCTACCTTACATGCACTTCCCCTATATTGTGATTGGTGACTACCTTATAAGCCATTCTAGAGCCTTCATCCAGTAGCTGATGGAAGCAGAATAATACACGCAAAGCTAAACAGTGAGCTGAACTCCTGGAATCCAGTTTCAGAAAGGGAAGAATGATGAGGAAATGGGTCATTCCCAGGCTGGAGAAACCCACAGAAACAGCTGACCTGACCACATGGGAGCTCAAAGACCCCATTGTGAAAACTTGTGAACCATCATAGTACCAATTCAGCCCTTTTCAATGTGCATGTCTCTTGGGAGATGTGGGTCCTATATGAGCTTCTGGCAGTGTAACCAGTATTTATTCCTGTCACACGAATGGACTTTGGGAGTCCCTTCCCTATGGAGGGCTACTCTGTCATTCAAGATATTCTGGGGAGTGCCTAGGCCTTTCCACAAAGGATGTGACAGACTTTGATGATCCCCTTGAAAGTCCTCACCATCTCTGTATAGAGGGGCATGGATGGGATGGGGGTTTTGGGAGTCATGTGAGTATGGATGGGAGAAAGAATGGGATTGTTATGTAAAAATAGATTGTTTCTAATTTAAATAAAAAATCATAAAAAATGGAAAGAAAAGAAAAAAACTTTTTAGACAGATAAGATGTGATGGTGCGTTATGTCTATATTTCTCATAGTGGTTGATGAACTAAACACTGATGATCGAATAACCAGGTAGGAATATAGGCAGTGCTACCAGAAGAAGGCTGGGAAGAAGAAGGGAGATAGAGGCTGAGAAGAGATGCCATGCTTCTGAAGGAGTAACATGCCAGAAAATGGGTTAGCCATAGTCATGTGGCAATACATAGATTAATAGAAATCAGTTAATAATTGAAACAGAGCTAGCCAATAAGAAGCTCTTACCAGTTGGTCAATAGTTTAATAATTAATGTAACATCTGTGTGTTGTTTGAGGCAAAGTGGAATTGGAACCACGTGTAACAGACACATCCATCTTTAAGATTCTTTATTTCTACCTCTCTGTCTAGTAATGTACTTATCATCCACTGTCACCTATAATCCCCTAGTATACCTTATCTTTCTAACTCTGTATGCAGAAGGAACTAAGTAGTCAACAACAGGTTAGCCTTGATTCTATTAGTAGAAAGTGAGAATAGGATATCTCCAAGTTAAAGAGAAAAATTTCATACATCAACAATTATCTCAAGAGAGAAGAGATAGTTCCTGTAGGCTAGGTCTTCACAGTTGTTTGTGGAGAGGGGATCAGTTGAATTAAAAAAAAGCATTTCTGGAGTGAAAGAGGCAACTTCATATATACCCACCCCCTTCTCATACAGAGGTCACAAAAGGATAAGTGTCAAGTTAAGGGTGATGATATAAGTATGCTAGGATTTTTTTTTAAGTTATCAATTTCATTTTCAATTTCTTTAAAGAATTTCCAAAGGCTAAGTAGTGTGTATTTAGAGTTTCAAATGAATCCAATCTTTGTCCTTAGTAAAAGCAATTGTAGGACACATGCCACAATTATGATGGCATAATTTTAGATGTGTAATTTTAAAATTAATGAGAAACAAATTTTAACACGTTTTACAATTTTTGTGTTTAAATGTTTGCGTAAATGCATGTTTGTAGAGCACATGATTTCCTTATGCTACTGTGGGCCATAGGCAGGCACAGGATCCTTTGCAACTGGAGTTAGAATATAGGTACAGGAGGCACATTCTAAGTCCCAAGGAAGAGCAGCCAATCTTCAAACCATTGACTCATCTTTCCAGCCAGTCAACAACTTCAATTATGCTGGCTTATCCTAGAGCAAACATTAGGTGAAGCAAATATGAATTTAAGGAAACACACATTTAAAGGAAAATCCAAAAGGATAACACATTGTACAGTGTATGAATTTTGCTTGGGAATTGGTTGTTTTTTTAGGAAAACCATGCTGTCATTTTCAGTCAATTCATATTCCTGAAAGTTACTTTGTAGCGCTGCATTTCAGCTTTGGTTCCTTGTTTTGTAAATGGTTTAAAGTGGTGTCTACAAACATGTTTTTTTTATCCTATTCCCAGATGGGGAACCTCAAGTTACACATATTCTTTAGAATGATTGAAGCTGCACTCTTTCAAAACTGAAGATTTTGACCTGCTGCAAAGGATCATTATCCAAAAGTGCTTTCTGAAGGACACACAGCTGCACAATGGCCATGAGAATGATCCGTGAGATGAACATCAAAATGTAATCAGATGGTAAGATTTTATTTTACCCAGTAAAGCCAGCATCTGACCTGGAGTGTCATACCATGCTGTGCTTTCATACTGATATTGTGAATTTAATTAATTCATAGTTGGGTAGACATAGAAAGGTTTCTTTATATAACCCCACTTACTTGACCTGGACCCATTAAGAGTCACTGCACACACAGAAGGCCCCTATGCATTAGGTGCCTGCCCTATATGTAAGGCATGGGAGAGTGCAGTATCCCAGGCATCCATTAAATTATCATCATCATCATAATTATTATTATTAACTTAGCTTTGCAGCAGAGACATTCTTTACATTCCTGACTTACCTAGAACTCTATTTCCAGATAGGTCTCGCCTCACACTCAGAGTTTCACCTTCTTCTTCCTCTAAACTGTTGGGATAAAAGACATGCAGCCACTTTGCCAGCTCGCTTTTCATTTTTTACCTAAGCAACTTGTCAAGGTCAATATCAACGGGTGCCAGAATGGCTAGTGTGTGTAACCTATACAGAGAGTCCAAACTATCTGTTTTCATTCACAGAGCTTGGATGTCTGTGAAGCCTCTTTCATGAAACAGCCAGGTCAGGCAAAACTGGCGAACTCCCCTCACCAGCAGAGAATGCTGATCACGAGCACACCTCTGGAATGCCAGGATAGAACAGTGTTCGCGAGCTTACCTTTGGAACTTTAATCACTTCCTGGAGCCAACTGCCATTCCAGTTCTGCGCTTGGCCTGCTGGACGTGTTCACACGTCTTGGGAAGAAATGTCTCTCACAAAGTATATCGCTTAACCTCTTCCTGCAGCCAGTTGCCATTGGAAGTCAAATTCCAATGGTGAACTCACCCCGCTAACAGAGAACGCTGATCGGGAGAGCATCTTTGGAACGTTCATCACTTCTTGAAGTCAACTGTCACTCGAGGTCTCCTTTTGGCCTGCCGCAAGTGTGCACAGGTCTTGGGAAGAACAGACTCCTTCCTACAAATACAATCGCTTACCCTATTCCTGCCGTCAGTTGCCATGAGAAATAGCCTTCAACCCTCGTTGCCTGAGGTAAATAACTTAAGACAGTTTTCTCTGCTCAACTGCCTTAGAAACTACCTGCCTAGACCAGTGGAGAGAGTCCTACAGGCCTCAGCTAGGCTGTGGCCCTTTGATCACTCATCATGGTCTCTCAGACCATGGAGTACTATCAGCAACCAAGACTCACAAGAGGAGTTTTACAACCCAGACAAAAGCCTGGAGTATTTGACAACCAATAAAGCCCAGAAGGATTTGCCACCTCAACAACAGCTGCCACGATCTCTCCCCATATTGCGTGCAGAGACTCACATGTGGACCAGGAAGAGGGCAAGAATTTCACAGGGGTAAGATTCCCTGACTCTGGATGTGCACACAGCCAGGACTATACTGCAGGCCCTGAAGTATCTACAGACTGTATGGGCACTTCAAGCTCCACAAAGGAGCTGAGACAGGTCCAGAAGGGAAACCACTCCTTTTGCAGATCCTAGATACCATGAGAAGCACGGAGAGCAGTGATCCTAGTCTGTCTGCTTTCCATCCAGTCATCAGAAAAAGACCTAGGTCATCTTTTCTGCCCAGAGCAGAGAAGGTTAAAAGACACTTGGATATGTCTCTCCTGTTGGAAGAGAATGTGGACAGCTGCCTGATCTGTAGTGGAGTTGCTGCAAGGACTTCAGGACCTGGTCCAAAGGATGCAAAAGCAAAGACAACAGGAACTTATGCAGAACCAACTGGACCATCTTCCTCTGATCAACGTGAACTGGTAAACTCCCCATCTAATCTAAAGTCCCTGAAACCTACCCCATGTACAGTTTTAAAATCTGTTTCAGGGATGAGTGTCACCTCTGCCTCTGTCCATGAAAGGCTGAGATCTTCCAAATATCTGGAAGACAAACCCAGAAGATTCCCCTCTCCAGAACAGGACCTCATTTCCTTTTCCTGTAGTAAAGCAGACCAAAATCTTTCCATTAGTCCTGAAAGAAAACTTAGGCAAGCTCACACAGACCAAGAATATCCAAAATCTACAAATCTAGAACAAAAGATTTCTAAGCAATTTCCATTTGCAAATGTGGGGCTGACCAAAAATTTTACACCAGTTAAAATGTTAAAAAAGTTTGCCATTCTATAAAGAGAATCCCCATTCCTACATGAATATGCAAGCAGCTACTGGCAGGGCTCTAGTATCACCCACAAGTGAGGGAGGAGTTTTAGATGATACCTCACCTTCAGAGAAGTCTGTGAATTAATTTTGCTTTACCCATTGTTCTTTTCGCCCCCTGCAGTTCACTCAAGGGCCTATAACATTATCCATTCCTGCAGACTGGACATACAAACATATGCCCTACCCAGAGGAAGAGGTCCCTCATACATCCACTTACAAAGTGGGGCCTAGGCTTTCCTCATCTAGGAGAAGCAGATTGAAACATGTAACAACAACACAACGAAGCCTCAGTAGATCTAAACCAGAACACAATGCCCTAAAGTTGCAAAAATATTACCCACAATCTCCCTGCCCTTCCTTAAAAGCTAAGGGAGCCCTAACAACAAACACTTACAATGAATGGGACACAGATAGTATAATGGGGACATCTGATTCTCCAGATATTTCTTCTATCTCAAAAGAGGCCCAGGTTAATTCTAGCTCTACTGGAGGTGCCTTAGCATCATCCACAATGGAGGCAGGAGCTGTGGCCAAGGCCTCCCCTACAGAGAGAGCTGTGGATCTATATTGCTGTGTCCCTGACACTTTTCAGCCTTTGCAGTTCAATCAAGGAACAACAGAACTTTCCATACCTGTAGATGGGACACTCAGACATATGCCCTATCAGGTGGAAGAGCTGACACATTCTCCCTCTCTAAAAGAGGTCCCTAGGGCATCCTCTTCTATGAAATCCAGAATTCAACAGGTCGCCACTGCACAAGGAAGACTAAATAGATCACAATATGATGACAATTGCTCAGGCCAGAAATCCAATGCCCCACCAACTCTTACCAATTTTTTAATAGCTGAGGAAGAACTAACACCCAATACAAACGATGAATGGGATTTTGACATTGTTCTGAGTACATCTGGGTCTTTAAAGCTTCCATTATTCTCAGAACAGGCACAGGTTAGGTGAATCTCTACTGGTGAAGCCCAAGCACATTCCACATGGGAGGAAGGTGCTTTGGATAATCCTTTACATTCAGAGTGGTATCAGGAACCATTTTTCTCTCGCCCTTGTTCTTTTGGGCCCTTGCATTTCACTCAAGGACCTGTAACAGTATCCATTCCATCAGACTGGACATACACACATATGCATTACCCAGATGAAGGTATCATTCAATATCCTTCTTACAAAGTGTGGCCCATGGATTCCCATTCTAGGAGAAGCAGACTAAAACAGGAAATGACTGCACATGGAAGCCTCAGTAGATCAAAACCAGGACACAATGGCCTAGAGTTGCAAAGATATGACCCACAAACTTAAAGCCCTGCCTTACAAGATACACTTATGATGAATGGGACAGTCATATTTTATTGGGGACATCTGAGTCTCCAGAAAGTACTGCCTACTCAAAAGAGGTCCAAGTAGATTCCAGATCTATGGGAGAGGCCTTAGCATCATTCACATTTGAAGGAGAAGTTCTGGATTATTTCACCCATGCAGATATTGTTGTAGACCGATTTTGCTCTGTCACTGACTCTTTTCAGCCTTTGCAGTTCAATCAAGGAACAACAACACAGTCCATACCTGTAGAGTGGATGTTCACAAACATGCCCAATCAGAACAAAGAGCTGACACATTATCACTCTATAAAAGAGGACACTAGGCCATGCTCTTCTATGAAATTCAGAATTCAATAAGCAGCCACTGCACAAGGAAGCCTGAATAGTTCAGAATCTGATGATATTTGTGCAAGCCAGAAATCCTATGACCAACAGCCTCCCACCAATGCCTTAACTGCTGAGGGAGTCCTAGCATCCAACATAAAAGATGAATGGGACTTTGACATTGTTCTTGGTACTTCTGGGTCTCTTCCAGAAGTACCAATACTCTCAGAACAGACACAGGTTGCTTCCATCTCTATTGATGGGGACAAAACAGAGTCCACAAGTCAGGGAATTCTGGGTAATCTGTCAAGTTCAGAGGTGTCTCAGGAACCATTTTGCTCTGTCTATGGATCTTTTCTGCCCTTTCAGACCACTCAAGGGCCTATAACATTATCTATTCCTGCAGATTGGACATACACATATATGCCCTTCCCAGAGGAAGAGATCACACAGTCTCCCTTATACAAATTGGGTTCCAGATGTTCCACCTCTAGGAGAAGCAGATTGAAACAGGAAACCACAGTAGAAAGAAGAGTCAGTAGATCACATCCAGATCACAATGGCATTGGATAGCAATCCTATGACCCACAAAATCCATGCAATGCCTTTAGAGCTGAGGGAGGCCTAAAACTGTGCATATCTGATTAATGGTTCATTGGTATTACCATGGGGTCATCAGAGTGTCCAGACTTTCCTTCATCCTCAGAAGAGGCCCAAGATATTTCCAGCTCTCCTGCAGGGACCTTGACAATATTTACAAGTGAGAGAGGAGGTCTGGCTGAGGACTCCCCTGTAGAGTGTTCACTGAAACAATTTTGCTCTGTCCCTGATTCTTCTTCTCAGCCTTTAAACTTCACACAAGGTCCTACAAAACTCCCCCTTCCTGTAGATTGGAAGTCCATACATAGTTACTCTCAGGTAGAAGAATTGACAACTTCTTCTTTCAAAAAGAACCCCATGCCACCATCTTCTATGAAAAGCAGTATTCAACAGAAAGACACAGAACAAAGAAGACTCAATAGATCACATCCTAATGCCAATTCCTTAGAGCATAATTTCAATGACCCAAAATCTTCCACCTCTTCTTTAACAGTTGAGGAAGTCTTGCCATCCAACATAAAAGATGAATGGGACTTTGACATTGTTCTTGGTACATCTGGGTCTCTAAATCTTCCTTTATTCTCAGAACAGGAACAGGATACTTCCATCTCTACTGGCGAAGCCCAAACAGAGTCCAAATGTGTTGTAGGTTATTTGGATGATTCCACACCCTCACAGCGATATCCGGATTCATACTGCCCTGGTCATGGTTATTTTGGGCCCCTACAGTTCACTCAAGGGACTGTAACATTATCCATTCCAGCAGATTGGACATACACACATATGCTCAACCCGAATGAAGATATCACACACTCTCCCTCTTACAAAGTGGGGTCCAGGGTTTCCTGCTCTAGGACAAGGATATTGCATCATGAAACTAAACCATGAGGAAATCTTAATAGATCAAAAGCAGATCAAAATGGCCTAGAGTTGCAAAAAAACAACAAACAGACTCCTTGCACTGCTTTAAGAGCTGAGGGAGTTGTAATACCAAACAATTTTTATAAATGGGACACTGATATTATAATGGGGACATCTGATTCTCCAGATACTCCTGAATCCTCTGAAGAGGCCCAGGTTTCTTCCAGCTCTACTAGAGGGGCCTTAAAATCATCCACAATTGAGGGAGAAGTTCTGGATGATGCCTCTCCTTCAGTGGGTGATCTGGAACCAATTTTGCTCTGTCTCTGACTCTGTACAGCCTGAGCCCTTCAATCAAGGACAAACAACACAGTCCATACAGGTAGATGTGACTTTCAAACAAATGCCCTCTCAGGTGGAAGATCTAAAAATGTCTCCCTCTATAAAAGATGATCCCAAGCCATCCTCTTGTATGAGAACCAGAATTCAACAGGCAGCCCCTGCACAAGGAAGGCTGAATAGATCATATTCTGATGACAATTACTCAGGCCATAAATCCGATGACACACAACCTCCCACCAATGTCTTAACAGCTGAGGGAGGCCTAAGATTCAATACAAAAGATAAATGGGACTTTGACATTATTTTTGGAACATCTATGTTTCTAGACTTTCCTATATTCTCTGAAGAGTCACAGGATACTTCCCTCTCTACTGGAGGAGCACAAACAAAGTCTATATGCCATTGTGACCTTGATGTGATCTACTGAGGCTTCCTTCTAGGGTGGTCTGGTTTCTATCTGCTTCTCCTAGGGGAGGAATGCCTGGAACGCATTTTGTAGAAGGGAATATCAGTGATCTCTATAATGTCTATAATGGAGGGAGTTCTGAATGATCCCTTACATTCAGAGGGTTCTGTGGCATCATCCTGTTCTGGCTGTGGAAATTTTCTTCCCCTTAAGTTCATTCAAGGGCCTATAACACTATCCATTCCTGTAGACTGGATACACACATATATACCCTCTACACAGGAAGAGATCACTGATACTCCCTTTTACAAAATGCGTTCCAGGCATTCCTCCCCTAGGAGAAGCAGATAGAAACCAGAAACCACCATAGAAGGAAGCCTCAGTAGATCACATCAAGGTCACAATGGCATTTCACAGCTATACTATGACCCACAAACTCCATTAAGACTGATGGAGGCCTAAAACCTAGCATTGGTATTACCATGAGGACAAACATTTATACACCCTCAGAAGAGGCCCAGATTAGTTCTTAGTCTACCTGATAGTCTATAACATTATCCACCCATGAGGGAGAAATACTTGCTTATCACTCCCCTGCAGAGGCCTCAGTGAACCTATTTTGCACAGTGCCTGATTCTTCTTAGCCTTTGCACTTCACTCAAGGGACTATAACTCTGTACATTCCTGTAGACTGGATGCTCATACATATGCCCTCCGATGTATAATAGACAATACCTTTGACCACTTAAAAATTTGGCCCAATGTTGTCATCCTCTATGAGAAGCAGAGGTATACTATAAACTACCACATGAGTAAGCCTCAATAGATCAGCACCAGTTTACCATGGCCTGTACCAGAAAATCATTGACCCACAAACTCCTGTCTTATGTACTATGCACAACATTTTCTCTAAGTAGTGGTCCTTTGGGCCTTTGTTTTATGATTCTTGTAGTCTGATAATTAAAGTTAGAGATGTTGATCTATGAGAGACTTCCTCTCTGAATAATGTCTAGCCTAGATATACCAGGACCTAGTATTTGCTAACAAAGTCAAGAATTCATGTCATCTATGTTTTAGCCAGTCATCAGAAATGAGAATTCTGCCATTAATACCTAGATCTAAAGGGCTGACTGAAAATAGATGAAGCAAACTTCTCAGCCTGTATCATTCATGGTGTTAAAAACAGCATTTGAGTGCTAGCTGGTCTTCCCCAGATTCAAGACAACATATGGAAATACTAACATCTGAAGAAGTTTTTCCAAACCTGGTTATATATGTTGGGATATTCCTCTACTGCTAATCCCTTTTAAGTCAGGGAAGTATGATTTATGCACCCACTGACCAAGGGGATTCTGACATTCACTTTTGTTTAAGAGGGTCGTACAGTTATTCTTTCATAGAAGGTGTCTAGTACTCCCATTCTTCTATTATTATTCTTCACATTTTCACTTCTAGATAAGGCATAAGACATAGTTCTTAGAAAAAAGTCTGCTGATGACTTTTGTCCTTTATACCAAGGGGATTTAAACTTTTATTTTTCTCTTCTATGGCACTCACATTTGTCCATTTGTACAATTTGGTATAAATCATTTTCCTACTCAGTAACAGGGACTAAAGTGAAGGGGGCCTTATGCTTCTTCCTCTGTGGAAAAAAATTGGGTACTTCGAGACAACAGGATTGATTAGAATGCTTATAATGCATCTCTTGCAAATCGGTCTGTTCCGGGTATTCTATATTATCTAAGGTGGTTTGGGACAAAATTATCTGGTAATTGAAAACTACAAAATGTTTTCTACTGGCAAGTGAGTGTCTCAAGCAATCATGTTTGCAAAGACACTTCAGAGTTACCCCTGTGAATTCTAGTTGACCTTTCTGAATATGGTCACTTGTCATTGCACATGAAAACCTCCCCAGCTGAACAAATCAGCAACTTCAACACCTGTAAGAGATGGGACCACACTACATCCATGAATATATAGCAGAGAATAAAATATAAACATGGATTCATCTGCCTAGAACCTAGTAAATATACTTGAAAATTTGTTATCAAATGTAGAGACAAAGTAAGTCTTGTGGAAGCATGCCCAGAAGACCAATCGTACTTCAGGAAAAAAAAATTCTGGATTCTTTCTGGACTCACAAAGTTTTGACTCATGATATGCATATCTGTAGCTAGGGGGCATAATGGGAAACTAATGAGGCAGAGCCCAAATATTCTCCCACTAACCAATGTAACCTAGGAAATTCACCACTCTCAAGGGTGAATTGGATTTCTACATACTGAAATAATGTGTATAAGGTATTTCCTCCACTTAATAAGGAGATCCAGAAATATTCCCTTACCCGGGATGGTTTCAGAAGTTTCCACTCTGCCAAAAGAGACACAGAACACACTTAACAAAAGTGTCACTATATATTCCTCTTTGAAAATAAGCAATCTTCTGTGAATATGTGAGTCAGTGAGAAGCTCAGTCCTTTTCTTCTATTACAATCCTGCATTAGAAATTAAATATCTCTATAAGATACAATTAAATTAGTAAATTTGCCCTTCTTCAACTCAGAGATTTTCTTAATGCCAAAGATGATATTAAACATGATTCTCTGCCTAATATGACTTTGCATTAAATTCCCATTTGATATTATATATCCATGTTCAATCTCCATGCATAAGATCTAAATACACAGCTTTAATCTCCACACTTACTACTAAAGTGTGTTGGAAAGACACAGTTAATAACAACTGAAATGCTTGCTTATACTGATGTGACATTCAACGACCCTAGTAGTCATCTTGGATCCAATAGAAAATAATCTAAACAGTGAGAATCCAAACTTTGTTCTACACCATGTAGCTTAGGTTAAACCTGGAAAGTCCACAGAGAAAGCAATTTTTGTTTTTACTCTTTGATAAATGGTTAGAGCATGTCAAGGTTAATATGGCATATGTAAGGATAAGTACCTTACAAATTGGAATGAAAATTTGGAATGACAGATGAAGAGATAATGTGTTTGTCTATGCAATATGGTGAGGCAAATAACTCCCTTTTAAAATTTGGCTGGGAACTGTTTGTAACACTACAAGATGGCCTAGTACTTTGCTTTCTTCTAATCTGCCTTACACAATTCCATTGAGGATTTTTTCAAGAGTATTTTATGTGTGCTATAATGTAGTCTACACCAATCTCCACAGACTCATAAAGTAAGTCTCAGACATTCTTCCTAAATGCACATCCTAGATTTAAGTTCTCACCACTGGAATCCACTATAGACAGAGTTCCCAGATCCGAATCATAGTGAGCATATGGAGGATTGGAGGACACTGACAGCAATCCAGTAACAAGAAATATAGCAGTTTCCATCCATACACTGATCTGGGTTGTTGAGCACAAAACTAAGGAGACAGTATGGTTGACACAGGAGCACCAGTTGTTCAAAAACACTGAAGTTGATACTTGTTGTCTTCCAAATTTCCCAAAAGTCATGAATATCCTAATGTGTGAAGGGCTGTTAGATGAAGAAGCAATGGTGGGACCCTTCTATACTGTAGACTTCACAGGAAGAAATTCAACATTTGCCTAAATTGATAGAACTTTTCCTCCTTATCCAAAATGTATGTCCTTCATCAATGGCAATTATGGTAGCTAATTTTGACACATATTTGTCCTCAGATTTCCTCCGTTAAAAATATTTTCACTATCTGCCCCATTGATAAAGGAGAAAATTGCCCCTTAGGCCAGGACCCCATTCAGTTCTCCATTTGCCCACTCTGATGGCACATTGTTAGTTACAATATATTGAAGCTCATGACACCATCTTTTTAAGAAATGGTCATGAGAACTTTGTTTTCTCACTTTAAGGGACCAATTACTTATCTATAAGCACAATATGAGCCTTAATGCTCTCGCTCTACCAAGAGTGTCACAGAAAATCATGCTCTACAAAGCTGGGGGCTTAAAGCTTTACAATTTTTAAAAAGTGCTCTCAAATCTTTCTCTTTGTTTCAAGTGACCTGACACATATTCCTTTGATTAGCTTGTACAGCAAGGTAGATCCATAATTTCATGCTCTTCATGAGGATACTACAGACGAACTATCATTGACCCAGTGGCTATTCACCTACCCTTCTAACACAGGGGAACTACAACTCCACTTCAAGTGCCAGCATCTTCTTAGATGAAATTCTGAGACTGGTGTCCTACATGCATCGAACATTTGGAAGATGTGTCTATTATAAACTTAATGTTCTCTTGGAATCTGGTGCAGTACATTGGTCTTCCGCTACTTTATAATGTACCCTGACAATTTTCTGTCAAAGGTATCTAGAACATCTATTTACATTGCCCAGTTTACATTCAGTTTTTCTTTTCTTTACACTATGTACTCAAAAGTTTGACTTATGTCCAAAAGCACTCTGATTTCTTATAACCACCCAGGTCTCTGGTGTAAAACTACCCATTAAAGGATGAGAAATTGTCCTTCTGCACAATAGGCCTATATATATCTCACCAATGACGATGAAGCATTAACATATCAAAAAATGAAGATGTCCCATCATCTTCTTATAAATATGGGAACATTGGATATATACACTTTTCTGAAGGCATTACAAAGCTCTTTAGGTTTTCCAAAATCATTGAAAGTAGGAATTCACCAAAATGGTCCAAGGGCTCTTTTGCCCTTGGTCCTTCCAGCTATCTTCCCTCAACCTTAAATACATTTAAGAATGCATTTCCCTATGAAAAATGACTGCAAATATGCTTGCTTTCATAAAAATTTAGCAGTCCTCAATGCACAAAGCAGTCTCATAAATTCTATGTATTCTTTAGAAAATAGACTCATCAATATTATCATTTAAACCCAAGGGCCACTATCCTGCTGCATTTTAGTGCTGAATTATCATCACATGAGCTTTTTCTCACAAAAGGCACTTACTGTCCTCTGATTCAGGGTCATCAGCTTGTTCCCAGCTAACTAGAGTTACCAGTCATTCCATTCACCACAATTGACACCGAGAACACTGGATCTTAATGTACCAGGGATGAGAATTTTGAGGTAGAGCCCAGTCCTGAATTTCATTGCCTTATGGTGGAAAAACTGGTGTGGAACCCAACATTCATATATATGTCTAAACAGCTGAAAAAACTTAAGAGATCCCTCTGACAATGGATTCTGTGAGCTATTCCTATATTCTATGCAGGCATGAACCATTTCTAATTTCTTTAGTAATTCTGATGATTTACCTCCTCTGACTTATGGATCACAAGACCTCTCTCTCTCTGGGAGTGGGATATATTGAAAAACTACATATGTGGATTCCAATCTGCTCCTAAATTCATTGTGACTGAAATATATATCTTCAGTCTATTGGTCCCCCAGATCATATGATTTAAACTAGAGCTTTTATACCTTTCTCATAGAATGCTATCTACCATCAATCTCTATCCAAGTGGACCTCTGTTTTCTTCTCATCCAGGAGATCTCAGGCCTTCTTCTCAGCCTGCTTTGACCAAAGGAGACTGAAGCATTCTACTTATCATCAAGATATCATTGTTCTTCTCTAATTTGTGGCATCGGAACACTATAGTTCACCTAATGTTGGGATACTAAATCTATAGCTTTCAATCAAGTTTAATATGGAGCAAGCCCATCATTTTGCACTCAGAATTGAGTATCAAAAGAAAACATTACAGTGACAGCTACATCGTGGACATGAAGAGATAAAGATTGGCATTCACATTATTGCATAATCTCTACAAAATGACATAAAATATAGACAATACTTTGTGGCTTTTTAATGTTCTTATATTCTTGTTTCTCTATTTTTTTAAGTTTAGAAAATAGTAAGTTGAACAGTTTTATCTTACACATTTCCTGCCATTAAATATCAGCAGCCATGTTGTTATTTTTATATTTTTAATTTAAATTGAAATCATTAATATTTTACATTTCAATCTCTATTCCTTCTTCCACCCATACCCCCACCATCTCCCCATCACACCCACATTCACTCTTCAGGAAACGTGAGGCCTCCAATGGGGCATCATCAAGGTCTTTCACATTATTTTCTTGCAGAACCATGGCCTTCCTTCCAGTATCTACATTGAAAAAGTAACCCTGTATATTGAAAGGGCTGCAAAAAGCCATTTCATGCAATAAAGGCAAATTCTAGTTCTACTTCCAGTGGCTCCAAAAGATGCAAATCTCCCCAACCTGAATCCCATCTGGGGGGCCAGGTTTGGCTTATGCAGGTTCCACCGCTGTCAATGTGGAGTCTGTGAGCTCTCACTTGCTCAGGTCAACTGTTCCTGTGTTTTTCTCCAAAATGATCTTGACCCCTTTGCTCATCACTCCTCTCTCTGCATAAATGGACTTAAGGTTTGAGGCTCTGTGCTTACCTGTGACTTTCTGCTTCTGCTTCCATCAGGTAGTGGATGAAGGGGATATGTTGGCATTTAAGGGAGACATCAATCTTATTACAAGGAAATGGCATTTAACATACACTCTAACCCACTTTTTAGATTCTTAGTTGAAGGTATCCTTATACATTCCTCAGAATTTTTCTATTGTCTATTTACTTTTTAATCCTATAATGGCTTCCTCTATCAAGGTATCACTTTCGTTGTTCTCATTCTCTGCCCTTGCTCAAACTTGATCTTCCTGGTCACTTGCATTCTCCTTCTCCTCTCCATTCTGCTTCTCCCCTCCTTTTTCTCTTATGTCCCTTCTCCCTCCCCTCATGCTCCCAATTTACTCAGGACACCTTCTCCATTTCCCCTTCTCAGTGGATCAATGTATGTCCCTCTTAGAGTCCTACTTCATTCCTAGCTTCTCTGGGGTCATAGATTGTAGGCAGGTTTTTCTTTATAGGACACTATATCTAATGTCCACTTATGAGTGAGTACATATCATGTTTCTCTTTATGTGTCTGGGTTACCTCGCTTCAGCATGGTTTCTTCTAGTTTCCTCCATTTGCCTGCAAATTTCAAATTGCTACTTTTTTAATGCAGAGAAGTACTATATTGTTTGTATTTTTGACATTTTCTTTATCCATTCTTTGACTGAAGGGCATCAAGTTCTCTTGTATTGCAGATTCTGACTATTGCATATAGTGCTGCTATGAACATAGTTGAACAGATGTACTTTTGGTATCCATAAACACCATTTGCTTA
>NW_023276941.1:0-15967 GCF_003668045.3 Cricetulus griseus | reverse complement strand
GGAGCACCTGAGATGCAGTTTTGCACATGGGGATTTTAATATCCTAAGTTATGTGCCATTGTACAACATTTACTGTCACCATACAATGGAGTTGATTCTCCGACAGAGCTTATGACAAAAGGTTTTAGCATTTCCAAACAACTGGAACCGTTCAACAACAAGAGGGTACCTAATCTCATTAAATATAGTCTGTGAAGGACCTGCTCCAAGATTTTTATTAGTATATTTTCTCTTCCCTAGGAAGTAAAACCCTATTGTGTATTCACTATTTAGTTCTGTACCCCACGTTTTATTTGGTGTTTTGGAGACTAGTTTCTTCAGTTCTTTGTATATTTTAGAAATCAGCCCTGGGCTACATGTGAGGTTGGTGAAGATCTTTTCCCATTCTGTGGGATGCTCTCTGTCTTCTCTTGTTTATTCTGTCTTTTGCCTTACAAAGTCTTCTCAGGTTCAGTAGGTCCCATTACTGAATTGTTGGTCTGAGTGTCTGTGCTACTGTTATGTTCAAGAAGTGGTCTACTGTACAAATTCATTCAAAACTACCTCCCAATTACCCTGCTAAGAGGTTGGTGTGGCTAGATTTATATTGAAGTCTTTGATCCAATGGAACTGTAGTTTGGTCAATAGAGGAGTGTACTATGGCTAAAAGACACTAAATATCCATTGCCATCTGGGAAATGTAAATCACGCAAAGCTAAACAGTGACATGAACTCCTGGAATTCAATTGCAGAAAGGGAAGAATGATGAGGAAATGGGTCATTAACAGGCTGAAGAAATCCACAGAAACAGCTGACCTGACCACATTGGAGCTCAAAGACCCCATTCTGAAAACTTGCGAACCATCATAGTACCAATTCAGCCCTTTTCAATGTGCATGTCTCTTGCGAGATATGGGTACTCTATGAGCCTCTGGCAGCGTAACCAGTATTTATTCTTATCACACAAATGGACTTTGGGAGTCCCTTCCCTTTGGAGGGCTACTCTGTCATTCAAGACTCTCTGGGGAGTGCCTAGGCCTTTCCCCAAAGGATGTGACAGATTTTGATGATCCCCATGAAAGTCCTTACCATCTCTGTGGAGAGGGGAATGGATGTGATGGGGTTTGGAGGTGGCATGTGAGTATGGAAGGGAGAAAGAATGGGATTGTTATGTAAAAATAGATTGTTTCTAATTTAAATAAAAATTCATAAAAAAGGAAAGAAGAGGGAAAAAAACATTTTTAGACAGATAAGATGTGATGGTGGGTTATGTCCATATTTCTCATAGTGGTTGATGAACTAAACACTGATGATCGAGTATCCAGGTAGGAATATAGGCAGTGCTACCAGGAGAAGGCTGCGGAGAAGAAGGGAGATAGAGGCTGAGAAGAGATGCCATGCTTCTGAAGGCCAGAAAATGGGTAAGCCATAGTCACATGGAAATACATAGATTAATAGAAATCGGTTAATAATTGAAACAGAGCTAGCCAATAAGAAGCTCTTTCCAATTGGTCAATAGTTTAATAATTAATGTAACATCTGTGTGTTTGTTTGGGGCAAAGTGGAATTGGAACCATGTGGAACAGACAACTCCATCTTTAAGATTCTTTATTCCTACCTCGCTGTGTAGCAATGTACTTATCATCCACTGTCACCTATAATCCCCTAGTATACAATATCTTTCTGCCTGTGTATGCAGAAGGAACTAAGTAGTCAGCAACAGGTTAGCCTTGATTCTATTGGTAAAAGTGAGAATAGGATATCTCCAAGTTAACGAGAAAAATTTGATACATCAACAATTATCTCAAGAGAGATGAGATAGTTCCTGTAGGCTAGATCTTCACAGTTGTTTGTGGAGACGGGATCAGTTGAATTACAAAGTGCATTTCTGGAGTGAAAAAGGCAACTTCATATGTAACCACGCCCTTCGCATACAGAGGTCACAAAATGCTAAGTGTCAAGTTAAGGATGATGATATAAGTATGCAAGGATTTTTTTAATTTTTCCATTTCATTTTCAATTACTTTAAAGAATTTCCAAAGGCTATGTAGTGTGTATTTAGAGTTTCAAATGAATCCAATCTTTGGTCTTAGTAAAAGCAATTGTAGGACACATGCCACAATTATGATGGCATAATTTTAGATGTGCAATTTTAAAATTAGTGAGAAACAAATTTTGACACCTTTTACAATTTTTGTGTTTAAATGTTTGCCTAAATGCATGTCTGTAGAGCACATGATTTCCTTATGCTAGTGTGGGCCATAGGCAGACACAGGATCCTTTGCAACTGGAGTTACAAAATAGGTGCAGGAGGCACATTCCAAGTACCAAGGAAGAGCAACCAATCTTCAAACCATTGACCCATCTTTCCAGCCAGTCAACAACTTCAATTATGCTGGCTTATCCTAGAGGAAACATTAGGTGAAGCAAATATGAATTTAAGGAAACACACATTTAAAGGAAATCCAAAAGGATAACACATTGTACAGTGTATGAATTTTGCTTGGAAATTGGTTGTTTTTTTAGGAAAACCATGCTGTCATTTTCAGTCAATTCATATTCCTGAAAGTTACTTTGTAGCACTGCATTTCAGCTTTGGTCCATTGTTTTGTAAATGCTTTAAAGTGGTGTCTACAAACATGTTTTTTTAAATCCTATTCACAGTTGGGGAACCTCAAGTTACACATATTCTTTAGAATGACTGAAGCTGCACACTTTCAACACTGAAGATTTTGACCTGCTGCAGTGGCTCATTATCCAAAACTGCTTTCAGAAGGACACATAGCTGCACAATGGCCATGAGAAGGATCTGTGAGATGAACATCAAAATGTGATCAGATGGTAAGATTTTATTTTACCAGTAAAGCCAGCATCTGACCTGGAGTGTCATACCATGCTGTGCTTTCATACAGATATTGTGAATTTAATTAATTCATAGTTGGGTAGACATAGAAAGGTTTCTTTATATAACCCCACTTACTTGACCTGGACCCATTAAGAGTCACTGCACACACAGAAGGCCCCTGTGCATTAGGTGCCTGCCCTTTATGTAAGGCATGGGAAAGTACAGTATCCCAGGCATCCATTACATTATCATCATCATCATCATCATCATAACTATTATTATTAACTTAGCTTTGCAGCAGAGACATTCTTTACATTCCTGACTTACCTAGTACTCTATTTCCAGATAGGTCTCGCCTCACACTCAGATTTTCACCTTCTTCTTCCTCTAAACTGTTGGGATAAAAGACATGCAGCCAATTTGCCAGCTCTCTTTTCATTTTTTACCTAAGCAAATTGTCAAGGTCAGTATCAATGGGTGCCAGAATGGCTAGTGTGTGTAACCTATACAGAGAGTCCAAACTATTTGTTTTCATACACAAAGCTTGGATGTCTGTGAAGCCTCTTTCATGAAACAGCCAGGTCAGGCAAAACTGGCGAACTCCCATCACCAGCAGAGAACGCTTATCACGAGCACACCTCTGGAATGCCAGGAGAGAACAGTGTTCGCGAGCTTACCTTTGGAACTTTGATCACTTCCTGGAGCCAACTGCCATTCCAGTTCTGCGCTTGGCCTGTTGCACGTGTTCACACGTCTTGGGAAGAAATGTCTCTCATAAAAGTATATCGCTTAACCTCTTCCTGCAGCCAGTTGCCATTGAAAGTCAAGTTCCAATGGTGAACTCACCCCGCTAACAGAGAATCCTGATCGGGAGAGCATCTCTGGAACTTTCATCACTTCTTGAAGTCAACTGTCACTCGAGGTCTCCTTTTGGCCTGCCGCAAGTGTGCACAGGTCTTGGGAAGAAAAGACTCCTTCCTACAAACACAATCGCTTCCCCTATTCCTGCCGTCAGTTGCTATGGGAAATAGCCTTCAACCATCGTTGCCTGAGGTAAATAACTTAAGACAGTTTTCTCTGCTCAACTGCCTTAGAAACTACCTGCCTAGAGCAGTGGAGAGAGTCCTACAGGCCTCAGCTAGGCTGTGGCCCTTTGATCACTCATCATGGTCTCTCAGACCATGGACTACTATCAGCAACCAAGACTCACAAGAGGAGTTTTACAACCCAGACAAAAGCCTGGAGTATTCGACAACCAATAAAGCACAGAAGGATTTGCCACCTCAACAACAGCTGCCACGATCTCTCCCCATATTGCGTGCAGAGACTCACATGTGGACCAGGAAGAGGGCAAGAATTTCACAGGGGTAAGATTCCCTGACTCTGGATGTGCACACAGCCAGGACTATACTGCAGGCCCTGAAGTATCTACAGACTGTATGGGCACTTCAAGCTCCAAAAGGAGCTGAGACAGGTCCAGAAGGGAAACCACTCCTTTTGCAGATCCTAGATACCATGAGAAGCACAGAGAGCAGTGTTCCTAGTCTGTTTGCTTTCCATCCAGTCATCAGAAAAAGACCTAGGTCATCTTTTCTGCCCAGAGCAGAGAAGGTTAAAACACACTTGGATATGTCTCTCCTGTTGGAAGAGAATGTGGACTGCTGCCTGATCTGTAGTGGAGTTGCTGCAAGGACTTCAGGACCTGGTCCAAAGGATGCAAAAACAAAGACATCAGGTACTTATGCAGAACCAACTCGACCATCTTCCTCTGATCAACGTGAACTGGTAAACTCCCCATCTAATCTAAAGTCCCTGAAACCTACCCCATGTGCAGTTTTAAAATCTGTTTCAGGGATGAGTGTCACCTCTGCCTCTGTCCATGAAAGGCTGAGATCTTCCAAATATCTGGAAGACAAACCCAGAAGATTCCCCTCTCCAGAACAGGACCTCATTTCTTTTTCCTGTAGTAAAGCAGACCAAAATCTTTCCATTAGTCCTGAAAGAAAACTTAGGCAAGCTCACACAGACCAAGCATATCCAAAATCTACAAATCTAGAACAAAAGATTTCTAAGCAATTTCCATTTGCAAATGTGGGGCTGACCAAAAATTTTACACCAGTTAAAATGTTAAAAAAGTTTGCCATTTTATAAAGAGAATCCCCATTCCTACATGAATATGCAAGCAGCTACTGGCAGGGCTCTAGTATCACCCACAAGTGAGGGAGGAGTTTTGGATGATACCTCACCTTCAGAGAAGTCTGTGAATAAATTTTGCTTTACCCATTGTTCTTTTGGCCCCCTGCAGTTCACTCAAGGGCCTATAACATTATCCATTCCTGCAGACTCGACATACAAACATATGCCCTACCCAGAGGAAGAGGTTCCTCATACATCCACTTACAAAGTGGGGCCTAGGCTTTCCTCATCTAGGAGAGGCAGATTGAAACATGTAACAACAACACAACGAAGCCTCAGTAGATCTAAACCAGAACACAATGCCCTAAAGTTGCAAAAATATTACCCACAATCTCCCTGCCCTTCCTTAAAAGCTAAGGGAGCCCTAACAACAAACACTTACAATGAATGGGACACAGATAGTATAATGAGGACATCTGATTCTCCAGACATTTCTTCTTCCCCAAAAGAGGCCCAGGTTAATTCTACCTCTACTGCAGGGGCCTTAGCATCATCCACAATGGAGGGAAGGGAAAAGGCCGATTCCTCCCCTACAGAGAGAGCTGTGGATCTATATTGCTGTGCCCCTGACACTTTTCAGCCTTTGCAGTTCAATCAAGGAACAACAGAACTTTCCATACCTGTAGATGGGACACTCAGACATATGCCCTATCAGGTGGAAGAGCTGACACATTCTCCCTCTCTAAAAGAGGTCCCTAGGGCATCCTCTTTTATGAAATCCAGAATTCAACAGGTCGCCACTGCACAAGGAAGCCTAAATAGATCCCAATATGATGACAATTGCTCAGGCCAGAAATCCAATGACCCACCAACTCCTACCAATTTTTTAATAGCTGAGGAAGAACTAACAGCCAATACAAACGATGAATGGGATTTTGACATTGTTCTGAGTACATCTGGGTCTTTAAAGCTTCCATTATTCTCAGAACAGGCACAGGTTAGGTGAATCTCTTCTGACGAAGCCCAAGCACATTCCACATGGGAGGAAGGTGCTTTGGATAATCCTTTATATTCAGAGTGGTAGCAGGAACCATTTTTCTCTGGCCCTTGTTCTTTTGGGCCCTTGCATTTCACCCAAGGACCTGTAACACTATCCATTCCATCAGACTGGACATACACACATATGCCTTACCCAGATGAAGGTATCATTCAATATCCTTCTTACAAAGTGTGGCCCATGGATTCCCATTCTAGGAGAAGCAGATTAAAACAGGAAATGACTGCACATGGAAGCCTCAGTAGATCAAAACCAGGACACAATGGCCTAGAGTTGCAAAGATATGACCCACAAACTTAAAGCCCTGCCTTACAAGATACACTTATGATGAATGGGACACTGATATTTTATTGGGGACATCTGAGTCTCCAGAAAGTACTGCCTACTCAAAAGAGGTCCAAGTAGATTCCAGATCTATGGGAGAGGCTTTAGCATCATTCACATTTGAAGGAGAAGTTCTGGATTATTTCACCCATGCAGATATTGTTGTAGACCGATTTTGATCTGTCACTGACTCTTTTCAGCCTTTGCAGTTCAATCAAGGAACAACAACACAGTCCATACCTGTAGAGTGGATGTTCACAAACATGCCCTATCAGAACAAAGAGCTGACACATTATCACTCTATAAAAGAGGACACTAGGCCATGCTCTTCTATGAAATTCAGAATTCAATAAGCAGCCACTGCACAAGGAAGCCTGAATAGTTCAGAACCTGATGATATTTGTGCAAGCCAGAAATCCTATGACCAACAGCCTCCCACCAATGCCTTAACTGCTGAGGGAGTCCTAGCATCCAACATAAAAGATGAATGGGACTTTGACATTGTTCTTGGTACATCTGGGTCTCTAGACCTTCCAATATTCTCAGAACAGACACAGGTTGCTTCCATCTCTATTGATGGGGACAAAACAGAGTACAAGTCAGGGAATTCTGTGTAATCTGTCAAGTTCAGAGGTGTGTCAGGAACCATTTTGCTCTGTCTATGGATCTTTTCTGCCCTTTCAGACCACTCAAGGGCCTATAACATTATCTATTCCTGCAGATTGGACATACACATATATGCCCTTCCCAGAGGAAGAGATCACACATTCTCCCTTATACAAATTGGGTTCCAGATGTTCCACCTCTAGGAGAAGCAGATTGAAACAGGAAACCACAGTAGAAAGAAGAGTCAGTAGATCACATCCAGATCACAATGGCATTGCATAGAAATCCTATGACCCACAAAATCCATGCAATGCCTTTAGAGCTGAGGGAGGCCTAAAACTGTGCATATCTGATTAATGGTTCATTGGTATTACCATGGGGTCATCAGAGTGTCCAGACTTTCCTTCATCCTCAGAAGAGGCCCAAGATATTTCCAGCTCTCCTGCAGGGGCCTTAACAATATTTACAAGTGAGAGAGGAGGTCTGGCTGAGGACTCCCCTGTAGAGGGTTCACTGAAACAATTTTGCTCTGTCCCTGATTCTTCTTCTCAGCCTTTGAACTTCACACAAGGTCCTACAAAACTCCCCCTTCCTGTAGATTGGAAGTTCATACATAGTTACTCTCAGGTAGATGAATTGACAACTTCTTCTTTCAAAAAGAACCCCATGCCACAATCTTCTATGAAAAGCAGTATTCAACAGAAAGACACAGCACAAAGAAGACTCAATAGATCACATCCTAATGCCAATTCCTTAGAGCATAATTTCAATGACCCAAAATCTTCCACCTCTTCTTTAACAGTTGAGGAAGTCTTGCCATCCAACATAAAAGATGAATGGGACTTTGACATTGTTCTTGGTACATCTGGGTCTCTAAATCTTCCTTTATTCTCAGAACAGGAACAGGTTACTTCCATCTCTACTGGCGAAGCCCAAACAGAGTCCAAATGTGTTGTAGGTTATTTGGATGATTCCACACCCTCACAGGGATATCCGGATTCATACTGCCCTGGTCATGGTTATTTTGGGCCCCTACAGTTCACTCAAGGGACTGTATCATTATCCATTCCAGCAGATTGGACATACACACATATGCTCAACCCGAATGAAGATATCACACACTCTCCCTCTTACAAAGTGGGGTCCAGGGTTTCCTGCTCTAGGACAAGGATATTGCATCATGAAACTAAACCATGAGGAAGTCTTAATAGATCAAAAGCAGATCAAAATGGCCTAGAGTTGCAAAAACACAACAGACAGACTCCTTGCACTGCTTTAAGAGCTGAAGGAGTTGTAATACCAAACAATTCTTATAAATGGGACACTGATATTATAATGGGGACATCTGATTCTCCAGATATTCCTGAATCCTCTGAAGAGGCCCAGGTTTCTTCCAGCTCTACTAGAGGGGCCTTTAAATCATCCACAATTGAGGGGGAATTTCTGTATGATGCCTCTCTTTCAGTGGGTGATCTGGAACCAATTTTGCTCTGTCTCTGACTCTGTACAGCCTGAGCCCTTCAATCAAGGACAAACAACACAGTCCATAAAGGTAGATGTGACTTTCAAACAAATGCCCTCTCAGGTGGAAGATCTAAAAACGTCTCCCTCTATCAAAGATGATCCCAAGCCATCCTCTTGTATGAGAACCAGAATTCAACAGGCAGCCCCTTCACAAGGAAGCCTGAATAGATCATATTCTGATGACAATTACTCAGGCCATAAATCCGATGAGTCACAACCTCCCACCAATATCTTAACAGCTGAGGGAGGCCTAAGATTCAATACAAAAGATAAATGGGACTTTGACATTATTTTTGGAACATCTATGTTTCTAGACTTTCGTATATTCTCTGAAGAGTCACAGGATACTTCCCTCTCTACTGGAGGAGCACAAACAAAGTCTATATGCCATTGTGACCTTGATGTGATCTACTGAGGCTTCCTTCTAGGGTGGTCTGTTTTCTATCTGCTTCTCCTAGGGGAGGAATGCCTGGAACGCATTTTGTAAAAGGGAATATCAGTGATCTCTATAATGTCTATAATGGAGGGAGTTCTGAATGATCCCTCACATTCAGAGGGATCTGTGGCACCATCTTGTTCTGTCTGTGGAAATTTTCTTCCCCTTAAGTTCATTCAAGGGCCTATAACACTATCCATTCCTGTAAACTGGACACACACATATATACACTCTACACAGGAAGAGATCACTGATATTCCCTTTTACAAAATGCATTCCAGGCATTCCTCCCCTAGGAGAAGCAGATAGAAAACAGACCACACTAGAAGGAAGCCTCAGTAGATAGCATCAAGGTCACAATGGCATTTTACAGCTATACTATGACCCACAAACTCCATTAAGACCGATGGAGGACTCAAACCTAGCATTGGTATTACCATGAGGACAAACATTTATACACCCTCAGACGAGGCCCAGATTAGTTCTTAGTCTACCTGATAGTCTATAACATTATCCACCCATGAGGGAGAAATAATTGCTTATTGCTCCCCTGCAGAGGCCTCAGTAAACCTATTGTGCACTGTCCCTGATTCTTCTTAGCCTTTGCACTTCACTCAAGGGACTATAACACTGTACATTCCTGTAGACTGGATGCTCATATATATGCCCTCCAATGTATAATAGACAATACCTTTGACCACTTACAAATTTGGCCCAATGTTTTCATCCTCTATGAGAAGCAGAGGTATACTATAAACTACCACATGAATAAGCCTCAATAGATCAGCACCAGTTTACCATGGCCTGTACCAGAAAATCATTGACCCACAAACCCCTTCGCCTTCCTTAAAAGCAGAGAGAACACTAACATTTAACACATCTGATGGATGGGACTTTGTCATTCATCTTGTGTTTTCCTTTTCTGAGGTCTTCCCTTCATCTTCAATACAGGCACAGGTTTACTCCAACAGTGTGGAAGAGGACCTAGCAAGTACCACAAGAGAGAGAGGTGTTTGTGATGATGCCTCTCCTGGGAGGATGATGTGCAAACATTTTGCTCTACCAGGAATTTTTTTGGCATTTGTAGTTCACTCAAAGTCCTGTATTGTTGTCCATGCCTGAAGACCAGAATTTCACACAGGTGTTTTTCCAGGTAGAATAGCTCACCTATTCTCCATCTTTTAATGGTTTCTCCATCTGTTCCTCTATTAGTAGAAGCAAATGGAAACAGAAAAACAGTGCAAAAGGAAGCCACAGTGGATTACATACTGATTAAAATGGCTTAGGCTAGAAAACCTATGGCACACAAAATCCCAGGTCAGTTGTAATACCTGATGAAATCATCACAACAAACATATTTCATGAAAGGGACTTAACTTTACTCCAGGTACATCTGGGTCCCTAGACATTCCATCATCCTCACATCAAGCACAAGTAACTTTCCTCTACACTAAAGACATCTTACCAACTTCTACATGTGTTATATGAGTTCTAGATTGTCCCACACCTACATGCTGGATTGTGGACCACTTTTCATGTCCCTGATTCTTTGGGGCCTTTGAAGTTCACACAGGGACCTTTAAAACTTTCCATGCTAGCATACTGTATCTTTCAATGTCTACCTTCCTGTGAAGATGTCACTTTCCAGTCTACTTCTAGGACTCTGGAGACAGTGCATTACAAACTATGGAGAAGAGATGCAAACAGGTAGAACCTCAGACAGGCAGCAAAACAATTTGTCCCTCAGAACAATCAGACCTAACAGAACTAGAATGTTTCAGACCCAATCACATTCCCCAAATGGGTCAGATATGCCCCTTTTCAAGATGACAGCCAAACAGCATGCTCATGACTCAATAAGCTATGTGACATATATGTTTAGAACTAATGGCCTAAGAAGTGCACAGATACATATTTCCATTTATATTTATTATGTATTTATTATCCTTCATAAGGAGATACCTCATGTCTTCAATCATAGCAAATGTTCTCATAAATAAACCTAAGCAACTACCAGGGCACAATCTAAACTTCTGATTACCACAGAAGTATACTGAGAAATACACACTGAGAACCAAGGGCTTCTGACTTTCCTTAGTAGATCAACATGCAATGTGTCATACATATCTTGATTCAGGTGATCTTGGACATTCCCTAGTCACCAAAATGGGTTTGGGACAAAATAATGTTGGGATTTAGATGTTTGCATTATTCACAGGAGGCAAAAGTTTCCTAAACATTAATCAAGGGAATTTGAGATCTATCCAGTCTAGGGGAAGCTAGGTAAGACAGTTAAATTTCATGTCAGAGGCCCCAGAACTTCATATTAAGTAGAACGAAGGTTTGTATATTCCCATCCAAACAAGTATTCGTAGAATATATATTTATTCTCAACTGGGACTAAGAAATTCTTGCTCTAATCAGAGGAGGTTAGAGGAACACCTGAGTGCATGTCTGTAAAATCATGGCTCCTCACTCTTTGGAACAAGAAGAAATGAAGTACTACCCTCAAGGTTCTGAATCTTTCTTTTTCTGTGGAAAGAGGGACAAAGGTAAGACCTAGACTGAAACTCATCAAAACTAACCTTGTAAACCTACTTGGAAAATTCTCACATGTGAAATAAACTTATTTGTGCTAACCACATGAGCATAGCATCAGATTTTCAGGAGTGAACTAAGAGTGGCATGCAGGAATTCAAGGGGGGAGAATATAGATATTAATTATCTCTACTATATTATGAGAGATAATATCCTATGAAGAAGTAAGATACAGAGCATAACGTGTATATAAAGTGATTCTACAATATTAAATGGTGATTAAAATAAACCCTATCACTAAAAAATGATATAATGTCTTCTTTGCAGTCATGCTAATCTTAGTTCTACACTGTTTTCAAGGAAAACTAATGGTGATTGAGACCTTATCCCTCTGTGCTTGGTAGACCTTATGTATACCCTTATCCAAGGGTAATTTGGGGAACACTAATTTGACGACCCATCACAAATATAGAAAAGCTAGCTTGAAAACCAGGTCATTTACTAATAAGTTTCACCAAAATTGGGAAGTTCCTGTTCTTTGTGATAACATCTTTCAAGTTACTTATGAGTTTAAAAACCTAGGCCCAGGAATTTACATCCAAACTCTGAGAAGAATGTGAAGATTTCGCTCATGCCTTCAGTGGAGTTGACAGAGACAGACGTTTTCTATACTTTAAAGAAGAATTCAAATATGACCAAAATTTTCCTGGATCGTGCTCTTCCTTAAAAGGTAAATTATGGCATTCACCCTTACAACAGCACCATTGGAGATACTCTCCATTCCAAATTTTGCGTGACTTTTTTTCAACCTATCAAAGACAGGAATTAGAACTTCTCTAATTGACTCAAGGAGCTCTCATATTTCCCTTTTCTGAGCATGGGCGCATTGATTTGCCTACTTACTGAAAAAACATTGTTCACTATAGTGGCAGGTCATAGAGAACAAAGACAGCAAGAAGAGCCTGGAATCTATCTACTTCCCTCAATTCAATCAGTACAAACTGTGTATTCACCATTGCAGCCCAGATTTGTTAGATTTAGTGAAAACAAATGTAACTAGCAATTTATCTAGCAACAGAAACACGAAATTACAAGAATCCTAAGAGTATTGATATATCTCTTGCAGATCCCACTCTAGATATGAACATATCAAATTACAGGGATGATTTGGAATCAAAGGAGAATATTCTAGAGTATACTGGACTTAATTTTACAAGGTATGCAAATGTATGTTGAAAATGTATCAGACTTTCCTTATGTGGCCAAGGGAGTATAATTCCCCCTTGTTTGAAAGAGTGTGTCTGATGCACATGGGTCAACTCCTCAGAAATTAGATGTACCCATATTCTTTATTTTTCAACCTATAACTAAGTGAGTATTAAGCATTTCTTCCAAGGACAAAGAGTGCACAGACCCCTAGCTATATAAATGTTTCTTGGTTACTATATAACTACAGAATTCCAGCTCTAATAAGCTAGAATGTAAACAGCTAACATTGAGGAAATGTGATAAGCGATCCTTCTGATAATTTTGGCTCACACTTGAGAACTGCGGATCCATTATAAAAGAATCTTTGAATCTGACATTGATTTCCAGGAACAGCCTAGTATGAATACTACAGACTGAGACTTTTTTCTGAGGGATTATGGGATATCCCCTGTCTTATGTACTATGCACAACATGTTCTCTAAGTAGTGGTCCTTTGGACCTTTGTTTTATCAATCTTGTAGTCTGATATTTAAAGTCAGAGATGTTGATCTATGAGAGACTTCCTCTCTGAAAAATGTCTAGCCTATATATACCAGAACCTTGTATTGCAAACAAAGTCAAGAATTCATGTCATCTATCTTTTAGCCAGTCATCTGAAATGAGAATTCTGCCATTAATACGTAGATCTAAAGGGCTGACTGAAAATAGGTGAAGCAAACTTCTCAGTCTACATCATTCATGGTGTTACAAACAGCATTTGTATGCTAGCTGGTCTTCCCCAGATTCAAGACAACATATGGGAATACTAACATCTGAAGAAGTGTTTCAAAACCTGGTTATATATGTTGGGATATTCCTCTACTGCTAATCCCTTTTAAGTCAGGGAAATATGATTTATGCACCCACTGACCAAGGGATTCTGACATTCACTTTTGTTTAAGAGGGTCACACAGTTATTCTTTCATAGAAGGTGTCTAGTACTCCCATTCTTCTATTATTACTCCTCACTTTTTCACTTCTAGATAAGGCATAAGACATAGGTCTTAGACAAAAGACTGCTTTTGACTTTTGTCCTTTATACCAAGGGGATTTAAACTTTTATTTTTATCTTGCATGGCACTCACATTTGTCCATTTGTACATTTTGGTCTAAATCATTTTACTACTCAGTAACAGGGACTAAAGTGAAGGGGGCCTTATGCTTCTTCCTCTGTGGAAAAAATTTGGGTACTTCGAGACAACAGGATAGATTAGAAAGCTTATAATGAATCTCTTGCAAATCAGTCTGTTCCAGGTATTCTTTCTTATCTAAAGTGGTTTGGGACAAAATTATCTGGTAATTGAAAACTCCAAAATGTTTTCTATTGGCAAGTGAGTGCCTCAAGCAATCATGTTTTCAAAGACACTTCAGATTTACCCTAGAACTCTAGTTGACCTTTCAGAATATGGTCACTTGTCATTGCACATGAAAGCCTCCCCAGCTGAACAAATCAGCAACTTCAACACCTGTAAGAGATGGGACCACAATACATCCATGAATATATAGCAGATAATAAAATATAGACATGGATTCATCTGCCTAGAACCTAGTAAATATACTTGAAAATTTGTCATCAATTGTAGAGAGAAAGAAAGTCTTGTAGAAGCATGCCCAGAAGACCAATCGTACTTCAGGAAAAAAATTCTGAATTCTTTCTGGACTCACAAAGTTTTGACTCATGGTATGCATATCTGTAGCTAGGGGGCATTATGGGAAGCTATTGAGGCAGAGCCCAAATATTCTCCCATTAATCAAGGTAACCTAGGATTTTCACCACTCTCAAGGGTGAATTGGATTTCTACATACTGAAATAATGTGTTTAGGGTTTTTCCTCCTCTTAATAAGGAGATTCAGAAATATTCCCTTACCAGGGATGTTTTCAGAAGTTTTCACTCTGCCAAAGGAGATACAGATCACACTCAACCGAAGTGTCACTATATATTCCTCTTTGAAAATAAGCAATCTTCTGTGTATATGTGAGTCAGTGAAAAGCTCAGTCCTTTTCTTCTATTACAATCCTGCATTAGAAATTAAATATATCTACAAATATATCTACAATTAAATTAGTAAATTTGCCCATGTGCAACTCAGATATTTTCTTAATGCCAAAAATGATATTAAACATGCTTCTCTGCCTAATATGACTTTGCATTACCTTCCCATTTGATTTTATATATCCATGGTGAATCTCCATGCATAAGATCTAAATACACAGCTTTAATCTCCACTCTCACTACTAAGGTGTGTTGGAAAGACACAGTTATTAACAACTGAAATGCTTGCTTATACTGATGTGACATTCAAAGACCCTGGATGTCATATTGGATCCAGTAGAAAATAATCTAAACAGTGAGAATCCACACTTTATTCTACACCATGTAACTTAGGTTAAACTTGGAAATTCCACAGGGAAATCAATTTTTGTTTTTCATCTTTGAAATTCAACATCTGCATAAATTGATAGAACTTTTCCTCCTTATCCAAAATGTATGTCCTTCATCAATGGCAATTATGGTAGATAATTTTGATACATATGTGGCCTCAGGTTTCCTCTGTTAAAAATATTCTCACTGTCTGCCCCATTGATAAAGGGGAAAATTGCCCCTTCGGCCAGGACCCCATTCAGTTCTCCATTTGCCCACTCTGATGGCACATTGTTAGTTAGAATATATTGAAGCTCATGACACCGTCTTTTTAAGAAATGGTCATGAGAACTTTGTTTTCTCACTTTAAGGGACCAATTACTTATCTATAAGCACAATATGAGCCTTAATGCTCTCGCTCTACCAAGAGTGTCACAGAAAATCATGCTCTACAAAGCTGGGGGCTTAAAGTATTGCAATTTTTAAAAGTGCTCGCTCATCTTTCCCTTTGTTTCAAGTGACCTGACACATATTCCTTTGATTAGCTTTTACAGCAAGGTAGATCCATAATTTCATGCTCTTGTTGAGGATACTACAGACGAACTACCATTGACCCAGTGGCTATTCACCTACCCTTCTAACACATGGGATCTACAACTCCACTTCAAGTGCCAGCATCTTCTTAGATGAAATTCTGAGACTGGTGTCCTACATGCATTGAACATTTGGAAGATGTGTCTATTATAAGCTTAATGTTCTCTTGGAATCTGGTGCAGTACATTGGTTTTCCTCTACTTTATAAGGTACCCTGACAAATTTCTGTCAAAGGCATCTAGAACGTCTATTTACATTACCCAGTTTACATTCAGTTTTTCTTCTCTGTACAAAATGGACTTAAATGTTCAACTTAC
>NW_023276940.1:25207-52927 GCF_003668045.3 Cricetulus griseus | reverse complement strand
AGAAAGACTGTCCTTGCTATAAAGATGTCCTGTTTTTTTTCAAAAGGACTGTTGTTTGGGGCTATGGGTGTGTGAGAGTGCTGCTCAGATGGATTCTAGTCTAAGTGTTTTGTCCTTGGGAAACTTTTTGAGCCTTGGCTACCAGTACTGATCTTTTGCTTCAAAACCATTATTATCCACACCTCCTGTGCCTGATAACACAGTAGCTTTAGGTACTATAATTGACTCACCAGTATAGATAAAAAGTGGAAATATCCCATGAATGGACAGCTGCATTCAGACAGAGAGACAGAGAAGGTGAAGGACAGGGTGTGTTATGTCCCATCAAGGAAACGTCTTTTCTTCCTCAAAGAACAGGCTGTTGTTAGACTTTTATTTATTCTGTTCTTGAATTCTTTCCAGCTGCCCTGTTCCATGCATAAGTGATATGCTGGAAGCTTTGCCCCAGCCCCTGGCTTCCATATACCCAAGAGTCTGGAATGTTATTGTGGAGTTTCCACCCAAACCCTCCTTCCCGAATCTCCCTCCAAACCCTGCTGCATCTCAGAAAGCCTGCCAAATGATAGCCAAACCCCAGAGATACTCAAGACCACTCCCACAGGGTATTTAAACTGCATCCCAGAGAACAGACTCATGGTTTTTCCAGTATCCCTTCCCCATATATTCTCTGGGAGGCTGGAAGGCCACCCGGGTGCACTGTATCCATTAAACGTGGGCTTTTTCTAATTTGGGGTGATTTGATTTGGTACTGATTTGAATTGCTGCATCGGCAGAGAGGGTAATCAGGTATAGAAACTGTTCAATAACATAACCGTTCAAAAGAATGGCATCTGACTGTTACCTCTGCCCTTGCCAGTCATGATTTTTGAACTGCCAGGAAGATCCTAAGATAACCACATAGCAGGAGGCTTTCTGCTAGATCACAAAGACACAGTTGTGCCCTTAAGACACTAGCTAGCCAGGTGGTGGTAGCACATGCCTTTAATCTCAGTAGTGGGGAGGCAGAGCCAGTCAGATTACTGAGTTTGAGGCCAAACTCACTCTGGTCGACAGAGTGAGTTTCAGGACAGCCAGAGTTATATACAGAGAAACCGTGTCTTAAACCCTACCCACCCCCAATTAAAAGAAAAAATAAAGATCATCCCATGTAGCCTGTCAGTCCTTAGAATAGGAATTCACATGACTTGTGGTATACACAGAAAAAAAGGGGCTGAACAAAAAAAGAAGAATAAAAGAAACACTGAGGTACATGGAATCAGTGGGCCAGAGTTTGCGAGATCAGAGGGATGTGTTCAAGTTCATATACATGTATGGAAATGTCACTGTGAGATTTCTTACTCATGTGTAGTTAATATAAGCTAATGCATACTTTTCACTGTGAAAAAGGGACACATAAAAGTGGAAATGACATAAACAGAGAATATAAAAATAAAAATGGGAGATTATAAAGAAAAATGAGAGTTAAGTACAGTCATTCCTGAAACCAATAAATGATTTAAATAAATGTGAAGGCCACAGCCTCAGAAGGGAACTCACTCTGCAGAGGTTAAACAGCTCTGTAAAGTCCTTGTGCAGCTCACTCGAGTAGAGATCCACCAATCAACAGCTACCACACTGTATGGCCTGAAACCATCCCCAGGGCATTCTGTATATGGCCAGGTGTCTATCATTTCCTACAATGTCTCCTTGTGACAGCAGAGCAATAAATGGACTAACCATGTCTAGGCACAAACCACACTGATTTCCTCAGTTTCTGCTCTCAAGGACAGGGAAGGCATGGTAGCAGGAAAGGCAGGTAGCTAGGGCAGTAGGAACCTGAGGAGGCTCAGCTCCTCCTGGGGGACATGATGGCAGCAGCAGCGGCAGGCAGCGGCCAGCAACCAGCAAGGATGTCTCCTCGGGCAACATGGAGAGGAGGTTGGGCGACCCTAGCAGCCACCTCTATGCTGACGCAGTGACATCGGGGTCCTTGGTGCCTTGGGACGCCACAGGCTGAGGGATGAGAGCTGGGAAGGCCGGGACTCCAGACTCGAGGCAGGCTTAAGTAAGGAGTCTACAAGGCTCGTCTTATACATACTCAAGAGAATCCACTCCCTTCTCATTAGACTCAGATTATTGAGAATGGATGGTGGTCTCTGGCTAACGTTGGGATGCTGTGGTAGCTAATCTTTGTTGTGATCTTGGATAATTACAAATTAACTGAAATCCAGACACCTGAGAAGGATTTTCCTTGGTTGAATTATTGGAGGTGGAGACTCTACCTAAAACTGGATCCTATGAGTCGCAGATCCACCCTAAATCTAGGCCACACCTTCAGCTGGCAGCCCACATAGAAGGACACAGAAGAAGGAACCTGTGTGTTTTCTGTCTGCTTGCCCTCACTCTCACTGGCAAGTTCATCTAGTCTGAGCTCTTTCTTAACTGGTGTTAGGACCGACGCTATCTGAATTTCAATGGGGAATGAAAATTGGAAGCTCTCTAGGATCTCCCTAGGACTCCAACACCAGATTGGGTATGCTAAGTCACCCAGTGTCTTAGTTATTGTTCTATGGCTGTAAGAGACACTATGACCAAGGCAGTTTATAAAAGAAAAACATTTAACTGGGAACTATCTTACAGTTTCAGAGGGTTGGCCGATTATCTTCATGGCAGAGAACATGGCAACAGCAATCATGGCACTATAAGCTTGCATCCTGAACAAGGCATGGTGGCACAATCCTTTAATCCCAATTTGGGAGGCAGAGGCAGGCAGATCTCTGTGAGTTCAAGTCCAGCCTGGTCTAAAGAGCTAGTTCCAGGACAGCTAGGGCTGTAACAAAGAGATAACCTAACTTTAAAAAAAGAAGAAGCAGAAAAAGCTGGGCGTTAGTGGCACACACCTTTAATCGCAGCACTCAGGAGGCAGAGGCAGGCAAGATCTCTGTGAGTTCAAGGCCAACCTGGTCTCCAGAATGAGTGTCAGGATAGGCTCCAAAGCTATACAGAGAAACCCTGTCTCGAAAAACCAAAAGAAAAATAAAGGACATCCTGATCTGGAGGCAGGGGGTGGGGAAGAGGGAGAGGTTGGGCCTGGCCTCCACTTTTGAAATCTCAAAGCCCATCCCCAGTGACACATCTCCTCCAACAATGCCACACCTCATAATCCTTACTAAACATGAACTTGGAACCAGAAATGAAAACTCAAGCATGTATACCCCTAGTGGGTACCTGTGCTCTCATGCACATAATGCATAGAAGCACTCTCAGTATCCCAAAAGATAGTGAGTTGATAGATTGAAAATGAGCAAGAAAAAAATGTTGCTGGGTGGTGGTGGTCCTGCATTTAATCCTAGCACTTAGGCAGAGGCCGGCAGATCTCCAAGTTCAAGGCCAGCCTGGTGTACAGAGTTAGTTCCAGGACAGACAGAGCGATGCAGAGAAACCAAACAAACAAACAAAACATGGACCAGAATTGTCTATAGAGAAAATCACCCTACCCATAGCTGTGGGTGATGGAGCCTAATCGAGGCATTCTGTTTTCTTCATGATCTCCAAAAATTGCTCAGCTTCCTTAAGTTATGAAAGAATAGCAATTGATTGTGGTAGAATATTATTTTAAAGGTGTGTGACTTTTGCTTATGCTGCAATGTTTTGAAGAGTGAAACTGTAATCTCTGCCTGTCTAAAACACCTGATGGTCTAATAAAGAGCAGAATGGCCAATAGCCAGGCAGGAACAGGATGGGCAGCGCTGGCAGACAGAGAGTAGAAATAGGAGGACAAATGAGGAAAGAAGGAGAACGAGAGAACAAGAAGAGGAGGATGTCAGGGGCCAGTCACCCAGCTACCCAGCCAGCCACGAAGTAAGAAGGAAAGTAAGACATACAATAGTAAAAGAAGGAAAAAAAAAACAAACCAGACGAAAATATAAATGGGATAATTTAAGATAAGACAAAGTAGCAAGAACAAGCCAAGCTAAGGCTGGACATTCATAAGAAATAATAAGACTGCCTGTGGTTTATTTCGGAGTTGGGTGGCAGGCCCTCAAAAAAGAGCCAAAAATAGAAAAAAAGTATGAAACACACACACACACACACACACACACACACACACACACACACACACACACACACACACACCATTATACAACATGAATTCTTGTGTTTCTGGAGGTTGGCAAGTCAAGATTAGGCACCAGTAGATAGTGACTGGAGTGAGGGCTGCTTTCTCCATCTACTATGGTTCTATGTTGTGTTTTCCCACAAGGCTGGGAGAAGAATTGAAGTCAGTCCTTCAAGTTTTGTGTGTTTGTTTGTTTTACAAAACATGGTATCTCTGTGTAGCTTTGTAGACCACGCTGGTCACGAACTCATAGAGATGCACCTGTCTCTGCTTCCCAAGTGCTGGGATTAATGGTGTCTGCCACTACCACCCGGCAAAAATTTTGTTTTCATTTTAATGTGCATTGCCGCTTTGCCTGCATGTATGTCTTTATGAGGGTATAGGATCCCCTGGAACTGGAGTTGCAGACAGTTATGAGCTGCCATGGGGTATGCTGGGTATTGAATGTAGGTCCTTTAGTAAGAGCAGCCAGTCCTCTTAACCACTGAGCTATTGCTCCAGACACCCTCCAAGATCTTTTTAAAGACAGCATATTCTAACTCTGCAAACACTAGACTCCTATGAATGGAATGTTTCCCCCTCTAAGGCCCAAATTCTCCTCAAAAGGTCCAATTCCTGAAACTTAAAGCTAACCTCCAAGCTTAAGGAGCCTTTCCAGTCGCTGCAAGAGTGCTGCTTATCTTCAGAACCCCAGCAGTAAAACAACCAAGAGAGTTCATGGTCATGAAGGAGCTGGGATTTGGATTCCCCAGCTGAGCATGGTAGCTAAATTCCGATGAAAGGCCTTGAAGAAACTTGAGGATGAACCCTTAGATGGAACCCCAGAAGTGGACACAGGCCATAAACCTCCTAAAACAAGCATATCCCTGCACACTAGTGTCAGCAACCACGACTCTAGTAAACCCTTTCTCCACACGTGCAGGAGTGATAAGGGCTGGCACTAGGAGTTTATCATTTGAGTTTGTTTTTATTTTATGTGTGGGACTTGTCAGGTCCCAAGGAAACTCCATTTCCCCAAACTCCAGAAGGGCAAATGGCGATCTGCAGTGCCTGTTAGCATAGCAAAGTGCACACTGGCTTTCAGGTCCCTCAGTGTCATAAGTACTGTTCCACATTGCAGAATCCATGCATCTTTCAAGCCTTTTCTCCTCCTCCCCTTCCCTCACCTCCTTCCAGCTCACAGCTTCCTTCTCCTCAGCTATTCACTCTGTGATAAGGTTAATAGTTTGCTTCCCCTCCCTTCCTTCCTTCCTCTGTCCCCACCTTTGTCTTTGTCTCTGTCCCCCTCCTCCCCTCTCTCCCTCTCTCTCTGTTTTTTCTCCCTCCCCCCTCCTCTTGGCTCCTGTTTCTATCCTGGACTGGTTGGGTCTGCTGGCCATGTTCAATCTACTACTTTCTCTCTCTGTTCTGGAGTCTTCCAGATGCCTTTGGATGTTGTCTTTCTCTCTCATATTTACAATGAACACCTTACTCTTAACTATATTATGGAGTGATCTTGTTGTCAGTTTATTTGTGCGTGTTTTACCTACATGTATGCATGTGTACCATGTGCATGCCTGGTGCCTGTGAAGGCCAGAAGACGGTGCTGGATTCTCTGGAACTGGAGTTACAGATGGTTGTGAGCCATCATCTGCATTCTGGGATTTGGGCCTAGGCCCGCTGCAAGAACACTTAACTGCTGAGCCACTCTCCATTTCCATAGCACTGGATACTTCAGCACAAGTTAGCTACATTTCGAGAGGTGATACCTGTTTTTGTTTCATTATGTTTCGCACTCTTTCCTCATCTGCGGATGTTTGCACTCAGGCACTTCTTGAAACTCGGAGTCTACTGATCTTAACCTTATAGTCCTTCATAGGTGGCTGGGCTGGGAAGTTAAAACAAATGAGAGTGTGTCCATGCTAAGCCAATAATATGTGTATTTTGGTTCCTTTCTACAGTATGGAGTACAAGTGTGTCTTCTAATTCAGAATATGAAAGTGTCTCATCTGTCCACAGTCATTCTTCATTACTAGTAGTAGCTCTGAGATCTGTGTCTTATGAAAGACATGCACCTGGTTGTCAGAATGGCTTCTTACTTGCAAGAGAATTCTCTAGCATGTAGAGATGTATGTATGTAAAATAAATACAAATTAAAGCTATTTTTCAATTCCATATCATCCCAGTCAAAAGGATTATCACCAAGAAACAAATGACAAGTGTCACTGATGAGACAGTAGTGTGGTGCAGTTACTACAGAAATAAGATTTTGAAAACATAATTAACACTCTCATTATTTGCATATGATATAATTCCATATGTAGAAAATTCTGAGGTGTTCAAGTACAAATAAACTAAAAGGCCCTTTTCTGTCTTCATAATACTTCTATAAATCTAAAATTTTTAAAAATAAAAGTCTTTTTTGAGAAGTAAAAAAAAAGATGTATGTACCTCAGAGCACTCCCTGTGTAGCAGGAGCAGCTGTGACTTGCAGTGGGAATTTCTGAAGCATTCCTTTGTCTGAAACAAACACAACAATAAACGTTTGAACCAGAGTGGGAAAACAGTCTCATTCTCTGTAACTTCTTGGATTTACTTTTGGAAAGCCTGTCACAAGTGACTCCATTCTTACTGTTGCTTTTGTGTCCGGGTCCCCTGAGGACACTGTCCTCCAATTGTAACCCTTCTTATCCAAGTGCTGGGGTTGCAAAGAAGCAACACCACACCCAGTGTGACATGATTCTGAGTCTGACACCTTTCCACATGTCTGAAGAATGTTCTCTGAAGATACTGTTGATTGACCTCAGTGGTTTGATCTTATCTCTCTTCCCCAGGTTGTCCCAGTTGGGTTGATCTGATTCTATGTTGAGTGTGGGAACAACTGAACTATGTGAAGGAACCAATGCCAATAAAACCTTTATGTCCAGTTTAGGCAAGGAGGAGGTATAGAAGGAATGGCTCTTAGGCCTATCTGGAGTCTATTTTTTACATTTTGTTTTCTTGTGGGTGATAGTCTAGCATCTCCAAAAACACCAATGAGGTTCCCCATTACAGGTTGTGTCTCTGCAGAATGTCTGCAGACAATAGCCATATAATTCTTTAACTACTTAAAAATAAACTTTGGACGAATAAGGGAGAACAGTGTTAATGATCACACATAGGTGTAGTAAGTGGATTATGTGTCCAGAAGCAAGGTATGTTTTTTGGCAAGGTGAAGACATTCAGAACAGCATTTTAAATAGCAGGGCTGCCAAAATGGCAACATGCTGGTTTTGTTTGTTTTTAATTCTGATTGGTGTTGGTTAAAATAATAATAGAAACACCAAAAGAATTATATTGGCCATGATGAATTTTGTATAAAAGTGAACACATGTTGATCATTCTATATGAATTAATTGTCTTTAACTGTAAACAAGTTCAGACATAAACCTCTACACACAGATACATGAGGTATTAAATGTACCTGGAAATACTTACTTATAAAAGTCGTTATTTTTTAAAAGTGGTTGTTTACAGATGTTAACATAAACAAATTGGACTTAATGACCATTGACTCAAGACTGGGTTTCCTAAGTAGTTAAATTCTGACAAACCTAACAAAAAGGATAAGTAATTGCCTTAATTATTCTTTAAGACATTTTTGCAAATGCTGAGAGCAATTAATGTCTTACAAGAGCTCCCTGTTTTAATCAGAGCGAGCACTGGCTTTTAGGTTGTGTGGATGTACTTAATCTCGACCTAAGGAATCCCTAGAGTAGCCCAGGACCCAACACCGAAGGCCTTGTGCATCTCACTTTGACCCTTTGCCACTCATTCAGCTTCCTGGTTTTGCCCTCCTATTTTTTCCTTTCTTTTTCACTTTGAAAAACACGGTCATTTTATCCTATTTTACCATACAAAACCCTTCATTATCTAAAATATTCCCTTTCATTGGGCTTGGTGGCACATGCCTTTAATCTCAGCACTGGGTAGGAGAGGCAGGTGGACCTCTGTGAATTTGAGGCCACCCTGGTCTACTCAGTGTGTTACAGAACAGCTATATAGCTATGTAGAGAGGCACCATCTTAAAAACAAATAACACAAATAAATGAAATATTCCCTTTCTCTTTTTTCCTGGCAAAGTATTCTCATACTTTCTTTCAAAAATTCTCATGATTGTGTGGAGAAGGGAGCCAGTTGAGCCACTCTTCCCTATATGGAGAGGTGGTATTGCTGCTGGCTGGTTCAAAAAGATTCTTGGATGTGAGCATGGCTCAGAGCTCCAGTAACTGCTCTGCTCGAGACTGTCATTTGGAAAATGGATGTGCTGGGTCTCAAAGGGGCTCACAAGACATAACAGTTGTGTCCTCCACATGATGGACAAGGAGTGGGGATGTCAGTGTGGACTACAGATCCATCTTACTAGGAGTAGGTAGAGCTGAGGCAGGGATGAGCCCTCTGTGAAGGCCCTACTGAGCCAGGATGTATGAGCACATAGCAAGTGGCCAATACATTTCCTCATGTCGTGGTAACCCCAAACCATAAAATTATTTTTATTGCTACTTCATAACCGTGATTTTGCTACTGTTATAAATAACAATGTAAATACCTGATATTTCCCATGGTGTTAGGAGTCCCCTGTGAAAGGGTCATTCAATCATACCCCTGGGGGCCCTACTCACAGGTTGAGAACCACTGTCTTTAGCAGGTGCATTCAGGCAACCAGGCTGGGAATCGGGGACAAACACTAAGACCTGAAGGAAACAGGAAGCAGATGGCATGCTTCACAAGGATGGGGCCAAATGTGCCATGCCAGAGCTTGCTCATCTGTGGTATTCCATGGGGTCACAAGGAAAATGATGGGTACCCCTTCCACTGTCACATTCCACTCCTTGGCCTTTGGTTTACAATTATTCTAGAGCCACCAATGAGTTGCCTTCCAAGGTCTGCTGCCCAGATTGAGGGCAGATAGCAATGTCTACTTAATGCTACTCAGAGATGGGAGCCATTCCAGACACTCCTGACCCTGTGGTACCAAGTGAGAGGAAAGAGAGCAAGGTTGGGCTTATATCACAATATTAAAGGTGGGGTGTTTGAGGCTTAACCCTTTGTCTTTTACTGGATCAAGTCTTTCTAATGGGGAAAGAGGAGGCTTTGCTGGAACTTGAGCTTGGGAACACAACACTGTGATGTAGGGATCTCGAATAGGAAACACAGTTCTCAGGACATCACATCTTCCTGCACAAAAGTGCCATCTCAGTACTGAAGACCATAGAGCCTGTAACTGGGTAACAGCAGAGAGGGAGCAGTTTATATGTGTGCTGCATACAAGTCATAGAATTAAAGCCCAGATCTTCTTCCTTCCTGATCTACAAGTGAAGACACCGGCTCAGAGAGGAGAAGGGACACACCCAGTACCCCATGGCTAGGGGCTGGAAAGGGGAGCGGGCAGGGGAGGAATCACATGTGGCTGATACAATATCTTTCCCCAGTGTTGGTGTCTGCCTCCTCTCTGTGACAGTAGAAAGACACACCCACAAACAGAGCTTACAAGAGTGTTGGGAGTGGGAAGTTCAGGGACTCACATGCTTTTCTCTTCTGCAGGGCTCAGGGAAGGTGTGCAGGCAGGTAGAGCCATCTCTCCCAGATGCCGAGACTTGACACCCAGCAGTCTCCCATGGCTCCTTATCACATCCGCCAGTACCAGGACAGCGACCACAAAAGGTACTGGATTTGATCACAAGGGGCATGGAGGAGCACATTCCCGCCACCTTCGGCCACGTGCTGACGCTGCCCCGAACCATTCTGCTCTTTCTTGGGTTGCCACTTGCCATGGTCCTGGTGTCTGGGTCCTGGCTGCTAGCGACTGTGTGCATCTTCTCTCTGCTCCTAGTGCTGCGGCTCCTTGCCAGGCAGCCCTGGAAGGAGTATGTGACCAAGTGTTTGCACACAGACATGGCTGACATCACCAAGTCCTACCTGAGTGTGTGTGGCTCAGGTTTCTGGGTGGCTGAGTCTGGGATTCAGGTGGTGGGCATAGTGGGTGGTCTGCCAGTCAAGGATCCCCCAGTAGGGAGGAAGCAGCTGGAGCTCTTACACCTGTCTGTGTCCTCACAACATCGAGGACAGGGAATAGCGAAAGCACTGATCAGAACTGTCCTCCAGTTTGCACGGGACCAGGGCTACAGTGATGTTGTCCTTGAGACCAGTTTCAGGAAGACAGGCCCTGAGCCCCTCTACCTGAGCATGAGCTTCTGGAGGACAGGCCAGTACTTCATGAGTGTGTTCTGGAGGTTAGTGGATATTCCTATAATTCAATTAGAGTATTCCCTCCCTTCGGCCTAGGAAGTGGTGCTGGGACCTACGCTCCTGTGCAGCTGTTGGCCCCTCTCCACTCACAGGAACCAGTGAACCCTGTCATGTCAGTGTCATGAGCAATAAAAGTTCCTTACTGGTGCACACCGGATCCTATTGCATGTGATGTTGGGGTGAGGGGGGTCATGGAGGAGGGGCGTTCTGATACACTCTGGGTTTCTGGGGTGCCTGTGATTTATTTACTGAAGCCAACATTACTGTTGAATTAACTACTGCACATATTTCACTTTGAGTTTGGGGACTAGAAGTTTCTGCTGGAGGGGGCAGCTCACCTAGCCACAGGGCACATGCAGTAGCATCTAGATGGCTGAAGTGCCAGCTCTCTGTGTGCTGTCCTGGTCCACAGGCCAGCTGAGCAAGGTTCAAGAGCTTTGCAGAGCAGCCAAAGTTCAGTCAAGGAAGAACAAACACAGGCCTTCCGAGCACTGTGGGTGGTCCCTGCAGATCATGCCAGATTCTGGGAACAAATGAATTTTGTGCCTACAAGATCTGTAGGGTATGGAACTGAGAGGAATAGTGATTTTTTGTGTGTGTCATAGCAGATTAGGAAGTTAACTGGTATAGTGTGAGGGCTGAAGCTATGGGGAAGACCTGAGTGTAATTGACACCTCACACAGGACAGTCTTGTAAAGCTGTTGTTGTGGGCAGTCTCACAGGTCACACCACTTTAAGGAGGTCAAGTATATAGCTCTGCATTTCTGATTAGGGGATGCAAATAGAGTTGGAACTCCTGCAATTCAGGCTGCACACAGTCTGAGTTCAAAGGCTCAGGGACTCCAGAAACTCAGGTGCCTTGTGCCTGATTGGGCCATCTTGCAAACCTGATACAATAATTGCAAAACTGAGATCAATAATTGATAAGTGGGACCTCCTGAAACTGAGAAGCTACTGTAAGGCAAAGGAAACAGTCAGCAAGACAAAACGGCAGCCCACAGAATTGGAAAAGATATTCATGAACCCCACAACTGGCAGAGGGCTGATCTCCAAAATAGAAAAAGAAGTCAAGAAGCTAGTCTCCAAAACACCAAACAATCCAATTAAAATTGGGGTACGGAACGAAATAGATAATTCTCAATAGAAGAATCTAAAATGGCTGAAAAACACATAAGAAAGTGTTCAACATCCTTAGCCATCAGGGAAATGCAAATCAAAACAACTCTGAGATACCATCTTACTCCTATCAGAATGGCCAAAATCAAAAACACCAAGGACAGTTTATGATGAAGAGGATGTGGAGAAAGGGGAACACTTCTCCACTGCTGGTGGGAGTGCCAACTTGTACAACCACTTTAGAAATCAGTATGGTGACTCCTCAAGAAAATGGGAATCAGTCTACCACAAGATCCAGCAACTCCACTCTTAGGCATAGAACCAAAAGAAGCACATTCACACAACAAGGACATCTGTTCAACCATGTTCATAGAAGGACTATTTGTAATAGCCACAAACTCCAAGCAGCCTAGATGCCCCTCAACCAGAGGATGACTAGAGAAAATGTGGTACATTTACACAAAGGAGTACAACTCAGCGGAAAAAAACAATGGAATATTGAAATTTGCAGGAAAATGGATGGTACTAGAAGAAGCCATTCTGAGCGAGGTAGCCCAGTCACAAAAAGCCAACCATGATATGTACTCACTCACATGTGGATTTTAGACATGGAGCAAAGGATTACCAGCCAACAATCCACAGTGCCAGAGAAGCTAGAAAACAAGGAGGACCCTAAGGGAGACATACATGGTCCCCTGGAGAAGTGGAGAGGGTCAAGATCCTCTGAGCAAAATGGGAGCCTGGGAAGAGGGGGGAGGGAGCTAGGAGAATGAGAAGAGGGGAAGAGGAGATATGCGGAGGCCAAGAGGGAGCAGAAAGTTTGAGTCGGGAAGAACATAAGATAACAAGAATGGAGATACCATAATAGAGGGACACATTTTAGGTTTACAGAGAAATCAGGCACTAGGAAAATGTTGGCAGATCTACAAAGATGATACCAGCCATCAATCTAAGCAACAGAGGAGAGGCTACCTTAAATGCCCTCCCCTGATAATGAGATTGATGACTGAATTATATGCCACCCGACAGCCCTCAGCCAGCAGCTGGTGAAAGTAGAAGCAGACAGCCACAGCTAATCACTGAACTGAATTGGAATCCAGATGATGAGAAGGATGAGTGAAGAGCAAAGGGGTCCAGACCAAGCTGGTGAAAAACACAGAAACAACTCACCTGAACATCGGGGAACTCTTGCTCTCCAGACTCATGGCTGGGATACCAGCCTGGGACTGATGCAGACTCCAGGAACATGGATTTAAGTGAGGAAACCTCGGAAATCTATGGGCCCTCCTGTGGTAGTTCAGTTCTTACCCCGAGCATAGGTATGGACTTTGGGAGCCCATTCCAAATAGAGGAATGCTCCCTGAGCCACGACACACAGGGGTGGACCTAGGCACCATCCCAAAGGATACAATAGACTCTGATGACACCCTATGGAAGACCTAACCATCCAGGGGGAGCAGAAAGGCTATGTGATAGGTAGGGTATTAGTTGGGGGGGTAGTTGAGGACAGGGGAGAAGAGAACAGGAATTGTTGTGTAAAACAATCTGGTTTCTAATTCCAATTAAAAAATAAATAAAAAATAAAAAATGGAGTAAAGATATAAAGAGAGAACTCTCAACTGCAGACTCTCAAATGAAGGAAAGACACTGAAGGACTTGAGCAACGTCCTTACTCATCAGAGAAATTCAAATCAAAACTACTTTGGTTAAGATCAAAAACACTTGGTGACACCTTATGCTGGAGATGATGTGGAGTAAGAAGAAATTTCCTCCATTGCTATAGAGACTTCAAACTTGTACAGCTGCATTGGAAACCATTTTGGTAGTTTCTCAGAAAGTTGGGAGTCAGTCTACCTCAAGGTGCAGCAATACCACTTTTGGGCATATACACAAAGGATGCACACTAACACCAAAAGGACATTTGCTCGGCTATGTTCATGACAGCATTATTTATAATAGCCAGAATGTGGAAACAACTAGATGGAACTCGATGCCTGAAGATTGGATAAGGAAAACATGGCACACTTACACACTGGAGTATACTCAGTGGTAAAACAACATCTACAACAACAAAAAACAATGACATCTTGAAATCTGCATTAAGTGGATGAAACCTTAAAAAAAACTTTCTGAGTGAAGTAACCCTGATCCAGAAAGACAAATATGGTATGTATTTACTCATTTGATATTAAACATAAAAGAAAACTAACTAGCCTACCTACTAAATCCCAGAGAAGCTACATAACAAAGTAGACCCTAAGGAGACATAGATGGATCTCCCTAGGAATGGGAAATAGACAAGATCTCCTGAGTAAACTTGAGCATGGTTGGGGGTGGAAATGGAGAGCAGAGGAGGGAAGGGGAGTGGGGAGGACAACATGAGGAAATGGAATGGTCAGCTTGGGGGAAGGTCAGTGAAAGAGAGCAAGGAAAGAAATATTTTTGAAAGAGGGAGACATTATGGGATGACCAAGAATCCTGGCACTCAGGATCTGCCCAAATCTATAAGGATGGCCCCAGATAAGATGCCAAGCAATAGTGGAGGAGGTACCTGAACTGGCCTCCCCTGCAATCAGAATGAGGACTCCCTCAATTGTCATCATAGAAACTTCATGCAGTAAATGACAGACAGATGCAGAAATCTACAATTAACCACTGTACAGAGCATCTGGAGACCAGTCAAAGAGAGAGGGGATTGATAATATGAGCAAAGGGGTCAAGATCAGGGTGGGAAAAACCACAGAAACAGCAGAACAGAGCTAGCAGGATCTCACTGTCTCCAGAGAGACAATTGGGAAGACTGCATAGGACCAAACTAGCCCCACACAGCTGAATGCAGTTGACAGTGGTGTGGCTTGGGCAGTGTGTAGGGGACTGCTGGCAGTGAGAAAAGGATCTATACCTCGTGCATAACCTGGATGTCTGGAGCCCATTCCCTATGGAGACATACCTTGTTCAGCCTAGACACAAGGGTGAGGGTCTTGTTCCTGCCTCAACTTGGTGTAAGGGACAGGCTTCTTGGACTACCCATGGGAGGCCTAACCCAGTTGAGGAGAAGATGCAGGAGGCATCTCTGTATCCTGGTTTTGCTTACCAGGATGCTCCTGCAGAGATGGTCAGGACTTCCAATGGCTACCTGGTCCTTTAATTAACTTTGTGTTTCTTTATCACTATACTTGCTTTGGTGTGTGTGTGTGTGTGTGTGTGTGTGTGTGTGTAGACACACTCACATGTAATATGTTTACACTTGTGTGCTTGTGCATCTGTGTCCTTGTACACATGCTCGTGTATTCTCAAACATTGATCAAAGTAGCACATGTATTCCCTCAAATGTCAACTCGCAGATGCTGTTACAGCTTGTGTTTTAAACACAGCCTTTCTCCAGGTCAGCAAGGTGGATGCACCTGTAGCCAATAGTGGTGGTGGTAGTGCATGCCTTTGATTGAAACAATTGGGGGTCATACCTGTCTGGATATAGAGACAGGGCTAAGCAGCGAAAGCCTGTCTAAAAATAAATGAATAAATAACAAAACAATAAGGATATGCACCTTTGTTACTATGTCCAAGTGCTTGGTAGCAAGCCTCAGCAGGCCTGCTGCTTCTTTCCCATGCTTGCTGTGGAATGTACTCACATCTCACAAGGGAAACAAGCACTCAGTGGACAGACAGACACGTTGCCAGCCCTCTTGTGATTCTGAATCTCGCCCTGGTGTGAATTTCATTCTTGACCAGCCACCCAGTCATCCTCATTGTGGAGACCAGGTCCAGGAGAAGCAGCTCTCTATGTATGACATTTTTTCAGGGACATTGCCTGGGTAGCCCAGGTTTGAAAGCTGTTCGTTTCTTTATTATGATAAATGGGAAAGGGGGAAAGAAATAAGGAAGAACAAAAGTATGTCAGATGGGTTTAGCAGGGCAAACCTCCCTCCACCCCAATCACAAACTCACCTAACCAACCCAGTTGTGGCCTGAGTTGAAGCAGGGACTGCAGTAAATCAGGTGCACTAATGACACGGAGCTGGTAGAGAAGGACCACAAGGGGGCAGCACAACATCAGAGAGTCTCACAGCTTCAAGAGCTGGCTGCATTCTTACTTATTGACACAGGCTGGGTTCCCCATAGCCTCCAAACCTCCCTCCACACACCTCCCACATGATCAATACTTACCGAACAGCTCCTCAGTGCAGTGCACAAGGGATGAACGCAATGCTCAGGCCAATTCCTGATGTGAGTCACACAAAATATTCACTGCGCATCTGGATGCTCCGTTTTCATTTCTCCATTTGAACGGTATTCGGATTCACAAGGAATATGCGGTTGTGATGGGATGCCATGTCATTGTTTTCTTAGATATGGGCATTAAGATTTGAGAGTAGGGATTGTTTATTTAAAATAGTGTCATTCCTCCCACACTGGCTTCAATCTTTGTGTTGGAACATACCTTGACTGCCTGATCCTCTTGTCTCTAACCCTAATACCAGGCAAGCTCCACCTGGTTTGATTTTGTGCTGGGCAAGAGCCCAGGAACAAGAACCTATGTGCACGATAGACACACCGACACTAGTCCTGCTGTTCACTTTCAGTTTTTAAAGAGAGAGATCTCACACTAGATTACTGTTCCTTATATCACCCAGGATGATTTTGAGTCTATGGCTACTCTCCAATCTAAGCCTCCACAGTCCCGGGATTATCGGCACACACCCTTACAATGGCTCTGGCATCTAGTTTTAAGAAAAATCCACCAAGTGTCTAGAAAGGGCAAATGTGAGAGAGTGAGACCCCACGGGTGAGGAGACTAAACCTTCAAACTGTGGGGGTGAGGCTCCATCTTCCTAGGGTCATCAGCTGCACATGTGGACATGCACTGGTGTCCTTCCATCTGTCCCACGGAGCTGCATAGACAGTTAGATGAGACCAATCTGAGGGCTGCTACTCGGAACAGGCCTTCAAAGATACCTGGCTATACAGGTGACAGTCCTGGGGTGCTGAACACTGACCCGAGTGTCCTCAAGGTGGCATGGGATGGGCACAGCCTCCTTTACCTCCCTCCCATCCAGGTCATAGCTCACGAGCTTAGAGGAGGAGTGGCGTCCTGCTACAACTCATGTGTGGTACTTCAAAAGACTCTGAGTATAAAGACTGGTCATGAAAACAAGCTAAAGAAAAAAGGAGAAAATGCAGGGTCGGTGGTGCTGATCTGTAATTCCATAGGGATGATCCAGAACTCCAGGTATTCCTCAGCTACATATCGAATCCCAGACTAGGCTGAGATACAGGTGTGACTCAGCTGGGACACCTCATGCCCATCATGAAGGAAGCCCTGAGTTTGGTCCCCAGGATAAAATAAACCAGGCTTGGTAGAGAATTCCTGGAATCCCTACATTTGGCACATGGAACCAGAAAGATTAAAATTTTAAGGATATCCACAGTTACACACATCATTTAAAAACAAAACCACAAAACCCACTAAGATTAGGTGCACACCTGTAGCTCAAACACTCAGCTGGCTGAGGGTAGGGCGTTGCCAGTCCTTGGCAGTCTGTACTACATACAGAAAACCTGTGTCTATGTAAGAGGAGAGGAAAAAAGAAAGGATTTCTAATTTGAGAGGACTGTTATTTATGTCACTGTTTAGTTTAAGAGTCACAAGTTTTGGAAAAGAGAAGGAAATACCATGAGTATAGATAGGATCTAGACAGTATTTAGGAACAAAAGGTAAGGCAGGACTGGAGAACTGTACATAAGCTCTGTGTGTGTGTGTGTGTGTGTGTGTGTGTGTGTGTGTGTGTGTGTGTGTGGTGTGTGTGTGTGTGTGTGTGTGCAGGACACATCCATGACCACATGGGTTGTATGTGTGTGTGTTCTTGTCTGTCTCTCTGTGCTCAAACTTTGAGCACACTTATAGACCCAAAATATTCAACCAGTGTTTTTACAACTTAATTATTTTGTTTATTTCTTCACACAAGGTTTCTCTGTGTACACCTGGCTGTGCAGGAACTCACTCTGTAGCCCAGGCTGTAGACAAGACTCACAGAGATCAGCCTGAGTCCACCTCGAATCCTGGGTTTAAGGGGTGCTCCACTACCAAGGGCTTCCACCTTAAAGTTCAAATCAGGTGTCTCACTGATCTAGGCCAACACGAACCTATTCCTGCCTCTCTATTCCACAGGCCTAAGATGACACAAGGATGCTGCCACAGCCTGATTTCATGACTCCTGTGTCCATATCTCAGATTTCAAATATTCAGAATGTGCATGTTCTTTGCGAGATGGAGTCAGGTTGCTGTAGATCAAGCAGAGCATGGAGGTCAGGTTTAGAGCCCAGTAGTTGTTCACCTCTCCTGGGTCATTCACGTTCAGGATGGCTTTGGAAATATCCACAAGAGTACCTGAAAACCAGGATGGAAGAAATGACACAGTAGCAGTGGTTCTCTTCTCCTCAGCCTTCCACAGTTTCTCCTCATATTCATTTTTCCCATCTACACCAGCTCAGCAGACTCTGCTAATGCAGGCTAAGAATACACCTGTCTGAGAGCTCTTCAGAAAAGTAGGGGGATTTGTTCAGAGACCTCATGTCTTGAATTCCCCTGCAGCCAGGAGGCACTTCTCAAGGCAATGGCGACTGTTTCACTGGAGCTTTAGACAAGGAGGCTGGGCTAACCCTGCAGGACATCCTGTTTCAGTTTGAGTCTGGTCTTTCAGGTACTACACACTAAGGAGAGGCCTCAGCCCTGGACTAGTAGAGAGTCTCGCCTGCATTGTTGATGAGCAGCAGGTGCTGTTGGGCCTGGGAGCTTGAGCAGTGTGCACAACAGCTGCTGTATTCTGTCCTAGGTGTCCAGGTCAGCTGTTGCCTGCTCCACTCACAGGCCAGGGTGATGTGTACCCAGCTCCTCCTCCAGCTGCAGCACAGCCAAGTTACTGCATGCTATGAGGAGAACCATGGAACTGGCGGCCACAGCAGGGCCATGGTGTGGCCAAAGCCTCGGGAGGTCGGGTCACCACACACACAGTGCAACCCAGTCCGACTTCCTCCATGCCTGGAGCTCACTGGAGCACACAGCTACTAAACTGGTACAGGGCAGTGGGTATACTTGCCACAGGGTAGCAAGGGCAGATAAGCATCCACCAGTGTCTGGGTGAAGAAAACAACCAACCAGTACAGTCACCAGTCAAGACCCGGCAGGAAATGCCAGTTCCCTTGGCAGAGCAGCCTGATTCCACTACAGTCACTCCTCAAGTTCAACTCCTGCCTGGGACCTTATGTCTTGGATTTACACCCTGATGCAGAACCAGCTTTGTCTCCCTGATGCAGAACCAGGTTGATTTGTCTTCATTCATGCAGGGCATACTAGGGATTGACCACTGAGAGCCATGGACCAAATTTTTCCTTGCCTGTGTAGATTTGGGGTCCCCTTATACTCTAGGTGACAGAGGCTTTCTCTGGAAAAGCACAGCAGCTCCCCCAGGAGAAAATGGTTAGGTCGCAGGAAAAGAAATCTAATGATCACAACAATCTCATAAACAAGATGATGAGCCAACTAACAGCAAAAGCACACCTTGATTCCTTGGGAGCTTCAGACAACAACCTTAGTCTATAAATCCCTGTCATGAAAGTATTAAACCACATTGTAATGTCAAATGATAACCTAAAACTCCTACGGAAGTGTTCGTATGCACTTGTAGACTCAGCACTTGGGGGATAGCAGAGAAGAAAGAGAAGTTAAAAAAGAGATTGTTACAGTCTATTCTCAGCATGAGGTGAGCTAGAGTTGATCACAGTGACAGACAAGCAGGCTTCTCCTAGACCCTCTTCCCTAGCTAGCCACTAGCCCTTCTTTGTTTCAGAAAATTATAAATGCTGTTCTCATTAATTTAGCTGGTTCAGATTAGAGAATCTGGCAATCAGAAGGGGTCAGATTCAAGTCCCAAATTATTTATTGGATGAGGATTTTGTCCTAGGCAAATGATAGAGGGAATTAAGGGAATGCAAGTCCTACAAGCCTACAGGAGAGAACAGAAATATCTCTCAATATGTTTTTAAATAAACACTGTCTTGTGCCAAATCTGCACTTTGGCCATTTGTTTTATTTTATTTTTTGAGACAGGGTATCTCTGTGTCCTGGAACTCACTCTTGTAGACCTGGCTGTCCTCCAACTCCCAGAGATCTACCTGTTCCTGCCCCCTGGGTGCTGGGATTAAAGGCGTGTGCCACCAATGCCCAGTCCCACCTTGGTCATTTATGACTTTTCTCTGTGCTGGAGTCACTTTTGCAGAATTGTGTATTGAAAACCTCTTATTTTCACTAGTGTCTTGGGATTTTTTATTATCTGATTTACAAAAGGAGTAGAACTATCTTCCAGACTATAATGTGTTCATGACGAGCTGGGTTAAATGAGACCTTGTCACATAACAAATTACAATACAGAAAAAAGGGGTGTGGTTCTTAGTCAAATAGCCCAGTCAGTGAAGTTCTTGCCCTGTTGAGTCTGAACCCTAGAGCCCACCGAAAAAACATTAGGTGGGTCTGAGTGATGGTGTTGCTTGCCTTTAATTCCAGCACTCAGGAGGCAGAGGCAGGCAGATCTATGAATTTGAGACAAGACTAGTATACATAGAGAACTCCAGGACATCAAGGACCACACAGAGAATCTCTGATTCAGGTGTGTGTGTGTGTGTGTGTATCTCTACTTAGAGAGAGACAGAGAGAGAGAGAGAGATAGAGAGAGCCAGAAAAAGGGGGAGTCTGTGTCTTCAAAAACTTTTTTTAATAAAATGGAGATGATACAGTGCTTGTAATCCCATCACTGGGAAGGCAGTGCAGATCCATGGGAGTTCCTGGCCAGCCAACCTAGCCCATTTGTTGAGCTCTTCTGGTCAGTGAATGAATCTGCTTTTTGAAAAACATTTTAAAGATGGATACACAGAACTACACAAATTGTCCTCTGGCCTTCACAACCAACCCTGCCTCTCACCCTCATGCTACACACATGAACAGGTACATCTGTAATTATGCAGTGGAAAAAAAGGAGGAAAAGGAAGCAAAAAATCCTTAAATGAAAGCAAGCATATGGAGATACATTTCTACCGTTAAAAACTCAATTTTATCCAAAAACCATTTTATTTATTATTTTCATGTGTATGGGTGTTTGCCTGTATGTATGTTTTTGTACCAAATGTGTGAAATGCACAATGGATGCCAGAATAGTGCTGTGGATCCCCTGGAACTGAAGATACAGACTGTTGTGAGCTGGTTTGTGGATGCTGGGAATTGAATCCTGGTCTTCTGAAAGACCGTCCATGTGCTGTACCAGGCTTTCTCTTGGGCAAACAGACAACTTCCAAATCATGACACAGAGGCTCTTTGTTAGTTACAAATGTTTGGTGTTATCTTAGGCTTATTTCTGGCTATGTCTTATAATATTTTTTCCTGTTTTTGAATTAAAATTCTTTAATTAATACTCATGTTTACATGTCCATTGCCCCCATTCCTTCACTCTCCCAACCTCCCAAGTTCCCCTCCAACATTCCCCACCCCATTCCCCAACTCATGCCCAAATATAGGGAGGTCCTCCACCAGGGACCTTCAAAGTCTGTCATATCATTTGAGGGAGGGCCTGGGCCCACCTTGCTGTCTCTGGGCTGTAATAGGATCCCTCCATAGGGAATGGGCTCTGAAAGTCCATTAGTGCTGTAGGCTTGAAGAATGGCTCCACTGTTAGAGGTCCCTTAGACTGTCTTGGCCTCCTAGCTGGCACCTACATTCAGAGGGCTTGCTTCTATCCAATGCTGTTGCCCCTGCTTTATGACTCGGGTCTCTATGCTCTCACTAGGTCAGGTCAACTGTTTCTGCAGGTTTCTTCAACAGTGTCTAGGCTCCATTGCTCATTTCACCTCCCTCTCCACACCTGGATTCCAGGAGTATGGTTCTGCTTATCTGTGAGTGCCTATTTCTGCTTCGAACAGCTACTGGATGAAGGCTGTAGAGATGGTAACCAAGGTACACATCAGTCTCATTATAGGGAAAGGGCATCAATGGCATCTTCTCCACCACTGATTGGATTCTTCGTTGGGGTCATCATTGAGGATACCCTAACATTTCCCCTGTGCCAGACCTCTCTAAAAACCTGTACTGTCTCCGTCTATTAAGGCATCTTCTTCCTTGCCCTCCTGTATTCCTAACCTGGGTCAGTCCTCTTGTTCTCCTCCCCTCCTCCACTTTTCCCTCCTGCCTCCTTCCTACATGCCCTGCACCCCCATGCTCCCACGTAGTTCATGGATTCTTGTTCCACTCCCCTTCTTCGATGGACTATGCAGTCTTCTCTTGGGGTCCTCCTTGTTTCCTAGCTTCTCTGGTGATGTGGATTGTAGGCTGGTCATTCTTTGCTCTATGCCTACAAATGCATGTATGAGGGAGTGCATACCCTGTTTATCTCTTTGTGACTGGGTTACCTCACTCAGGATGGTTTGTTCTAGTTCCATCCATTAGCCTGCCAACTTCAAGATTCCATTTTTTTTTGATGAGTAGTACTCCATTGTGTAAATGTACCACATTTTCTCTATCCATTCTTCAGTTAAGAGGCATCTAGGTTTTTTCCAGGTTCTGGCCATTACAAATATTCGGCTAAGTAGCTGTATGTATGTTCTTCTTTGGGTATATGCCCAAGAGTCGAATTTCTGGATCTTTAGGTAGACTGATTCCCATTTTCCGTAGAAACTGCCATACTGCTTTCCAAAGTGGTGTTCAAGATTGCACTCCCACCAGCAATGGAGACTGTTCCTCTTTCAACACATCCTCGCAAGCATAGATTGTGTTTGGTGATATTGAATTTAGCCATTGTTATAGGAGTTGGATGGTATCTCAGAGTGGTTTTGAATTGCATGTCCCTCATGGCTAAGGATGTTGAGCACTTTCTCAAGTGTCTTTCAGCCATTTTAGATTCCTCTGTTGAGAATTCTCTATTTAGTTCTGCACTCTACTTTTTAATTGCATTGTTTGGTGTTTTGGTGGAGAGCTGTGCTGACCTGCAGGAGAGTCAACCTGGGGCAAGAGAGTTAGGGATAGGGAATGGGGACAAGAGATGCAGAAAGAGTGACCACAAGACAGGATTTTGATCAAGTGGCAAACTTTACGTTTCTCAGGCTAGATTATATAGTCAGGATATGTGGAGGGGCAGAATGGGTTGTTTGTGCACCAGGTGTTAGTATAGGCAGGATATTAGGAAGCCACAAAGAGGATGTTTGGCAGGGTAAAGAGTTTATGAGTAAGAGGTCCAGGAAGGGGTTGCCTAGGTGACTGAGCCTGCGGGTGGAGGACTGCGTTAAGTTGTTTCTTTTCTTGAGCTGAGATTCTAAGGAGCTTCTATGTAAAGGTTAACTAGGTGGCCTGCCTGCCAAGCATGGCCTAGGATCTCATGTCAAGCCCTGAGATTTGGCTCCCAACAGATAGCTTCTTGTGTTCATTGTATATTTTGGTGATCAGCTGTCTGTCAGATGTGGGGTAGGCGAATAACTTTTCCCATTCTGTGGGCTGGTGTTTTGTCTTGACGACTGCATCTTTTGCCCTACTGAGAAGCTTCTCAGTTTCAGGAGGTCCCATGTATTGATTGTTGATCTCAATATTTGTGTGGCTGGTGTTATGTTCAAAAAGCAGTCTCCTGTACTAACTTGTTTCTGGGTACCACCTACCTTCTCTTCTAGGAGGATCAGTGTGGCTGAATTTATGTTGGGGTCTTTGATCCATTGGGACTTAAGTTTTATGCATGTCGATAGATATGGACCTATATGCAATCATCTACATGTCTGAATCCAGTTATGACAACACCATTTGTTGAAGGTGCCTCCTTTTTTTCCATTGTATAACTTATCTTTGTCAACAATCAGGTGTTCGTAGGTGTGAGAGTTAATATCAGGGTTTTAAATTAAATTCCATTGCTCAATCTGTCTATGTTTCTGCCCATACCAAGCTGTTTTCAGGACTATGGCTCTATGATAGAGCTTGAAGCCTGGAATGGTGATGCCTCCAGATTTCCTTTATTGTACAGGGTTGTTTGGGCTCTCCTGGGTGTTTTGTTTTACCATATGAAGTTGAGTACTATTCTTTCAAGGTCTGTGAAGAATTCTGTTGGAATTTTGATGGGAATGGCATTGAATATGTTGATTGCTTTTGGCAAGATTGCCATTTTAACTATGTTGAGCCAACCTATCCAAGTGCATGGGAGATATTTCCATTTTCTGGATTCTTCTTTAATTTCTTTCGTTAAAGACTCAAAGTTCTTATTATACAGGTTTTTCACGTTTTTTAGTTAGCATTACCCTAGATATTGTATGTTGTTTGTGTCTATTGTAAAGGGTGATGTTTCTCTATTTCTTTCTCAGCCCTCTTATCATCTAGCTCTTATAACTTAACCTGTTCATCTTCTTCCATGTTTTCACTCTGGGTTTTTGCCTTTCTTTCTTCTGTTTGTCCCACACTTTCTAGCTGGCTGGCAGATGCCTGGCTTATGGTCCCAGACATGTCCCTCTTTTTCTTCCTCTTCTCTTCTTCTTCTTCATTCTCTCCCCCAGACTAGAGTCCTCATCCTATATATTCCTTGGCCTGCCAGGCCTGAGAGAATAGTTTTCCTTCCTAGCTATTGACTGTTCAGTTTGTATTAGAACACTCAGGAGTTTTAGGCAGGCAAGTTGAATCAGCAACACCTCTTTACTTAATTCAACAAATGCACCATAAGCAAAAGTAACACATCTTTACCTAATTAAACAAATGCGGCATAAAGTAAAATAACACACCTTTACACAGTTACAGTAATATTCCACAACAAGATACTATTCACTGCTGAGCCATCTCTCTCGTCAGGTTTAATCTTTTGAACAATGTAACAGAATGACACAGGGTAGTGAGCCTGACTGTAATTCCTCTAGTCAGGAATCTGAGGCAGGAGGATCAGCTTCCTAGTCAGCCTCAGCCACATATTAAGTTCCAGTTCATCTGGAGTTACATTAACTTGCCCTCAACATAAGCCCTATGCAATCAATCACAGGGCTTTAAGTAAAGGTCTTCAGGATGCAGTGTCCTTAAAATTTATTTTTGGAGCTGAGGAGACACCACTGCAGTTAAGACCACTGACTGCTCTTCCAGAGGACCTGAGTTTGGTTCCCAGCAAATCCATTGTGGGCATAACACCAGTTCCATGGGATCCCATGACCTCTTCTGACCTCCACAGGACATACATGCACACAGTCAAACATTCTCTCATATAAAGTAATATAAGTTATTTTCATTTTCTTAAAAAATTAGACTAATTTTATGTGTGTGCCTGTGCTTATCACATGTGTATGTATGTGTGTATACCACATGTGAATGTATGGATGTGCACCACATGTGTGTAAGTGTACCACCAGTGTATGTTTGTGTGTGTACTAATGTAGAGGCCATATGTGTACGTATGTATGTGCAACACATGTGTATATATGTATGTGTACTACATGTGTATGTATGTGCTCCACATGTGTATATATGTATGTGTACCACATGTGTATGTGTGTATGTTCACCAAATGTGTAAGAATGTATGTATGTAGGTAACTCTGTATGAATGTATGTATGTGCACTACCCATCCCTGGCATCTAAAGAGGTGGAGACAAGTCTGGTCCCAGGAACTGGATCTGCAGACAGGGGTGAGCTGACCTGTGGGAACTGATGATTGAACTTGTTTCCTCTGGAAGAGCAGCAAATGATCTCAACTGAGGAACCATCTCTCCAGCCAATCCCATTAAGGAATTAAAAAGAACTCCACTAGACTCTAATGCACAAACAAGCCCAAGAGCAGTTGGGAAAGCAACTGGCATTACCAAGCTGAAAGTAGAGAAGTGACAAATCCCAGATCTATGTGCTGGTTACTATTTTGTCAACACCAATTGGAGTCATCTGAGAAGGAGACACAAATGAGGAATTGTCCCCATCAGATTGCCCTTCCAGCAAGTCTCTGGAGGAATTCCTTTTTTTTGACACAGAAGACTACAACCCACTCTTGTTTATGTCACTTTTGGTAGACAACCCATGGTTCTATAAGAAAGCTGTTAGAGGGGCTAGAGAGATGGCTCTGTGGTTATGAGCACTGGCTACTCTCAAAGAGGTCTTGAGTTCATTTCCCAGTACACCCATAATGGCTCACAATCATCTATAATGGGATCAGATTTGCCCTTTTAGGGTGCAGACATACATGCAGATGAAATACTCATCTACATAAAATACATAAATATTTACATGTTTAAGAGAAAATTAAAGAAAGCAGGCTGAGTAAGCCAAGGAAAGCCAGCCAAGTAGAGGCATTTCTTCAAGACCTCTGCCTCAGGTCCAGCCTGCAGGTTCCCTGAGTTCCTGTCTTGACTTCTGTCTCAGTCAGTGTTCTATTGCTGTGAAGTGACACCATGAGCACAGCAACTCTTATCAAAGAAAACTGTGAATGAAGGCGGGTTAACAGTTCAGAGGTTTAGTCCATTATTAATGGCAGAGAGCTTGGAGCTGGAGAAGAAGCTGAGATTTCTATATCTAAACTGGCAGGAAACAAGAAGAGAGGGGGGAATGGGGCCTGGATTGAGCCTTTGAAACATCAAAACTCACCCCAGGGACACACATTCTCCAACAAGGACACACCTACTCCAATAATGCCACACCTCCTTTCATGTCACTTCCTGTTGACCAAGCATCCAAACACAAGAATCTATGGGAGCCGTTACTCTTCAAACCACCACAACTTCCCACATTGACTACCTGTAGCCTTTGAACCATAGAAAGCTTTTGCTTCCCATGATGTTTTTGGCTAAGGTTTTTATCACAACAACAGGAAAGTACTAACTACTCAGAGGCACAGATCTACAAGCCTAGCTCTGTGAGGTGCAAGCAGGAGGATCACAAACTCAATGGCAGCCTCAAACAAAAGCTTGGGTGGAGCTCAGCAGCAATTTGCTGGTCTTGCATGCCCACAGACCTGGGCTTCATCCCCAGCACAGAAAACACTATAGGTTAACAACTCCCTTTGTGCCCATTGGGCTGCTAAACTGTTCTGCAGACAATGTATTGCCATAAAGGGTCATGTGTGTAACTTATGTTGAAATATTTTAGGCAATACAAAATAAATTATTACAAATGTAAATATTGAGGAATTATAAATGACTAATATCCAGGGGTTCTTTATTTTGTCTTTCAATTGTTTTTGTTGTATGTTTTTCTTTTGAAATTTCATGTAGTCAACCTGTCCATGAATTCACTATGATGACAGGTTGGTCTTGATTTTCTGGCCTCCACATCCTTAGTGTTTTGATGACCAGCATGGACTACCAGCCTAGCTTGTATGTGTAGGTGTGTGTGCATGTGTGGACACATGAGTGCATAAGCCTTACGTCCATGTGTGATGGTTAGAGTTTATCCCTGTGGTGTCTTTCTCTATCTCTCTACAGCTTCTCCTTTGAGACAAGAACTCTCACTGAACCTGGACATCAGACTGACTAGGCTGCCGTCCAGTGAGATTCAGGGATGCACCAGTCCCCACTGGAACCAGCATTAACATGGGGGAAGGAATCTAAACTCCATGATTCACACTTGCACAGCAGGCATTTTACTGAACCAGGCTTCTGCCTCTCAGATATTTCCAACCTTTGGAAAGTCTGAAGATGTTCTAAATCACAAAATATCAGAAAAGAAATGTAGGGCTGGGCATTGGTTGCCCAGGCCTTTAATCCCAGCACTCGGGAGGCAGAGGGAGACAGATCTCTGTCAGTTTGAGGCCAGCCTGTTCTCCAGGGTGAATGCCACTATAGGCTCCAAAGATACACAGAGACACCCTGTCTTAAAAAACAACAACAAACAAAAAGAAGTGTATAGTTCAAATAAGGCAAATAACCTACCACTCAAAGGTTGAAGCAAGAAGGCCACAAATTCACTCTCCAGTAAGTAGTGGAACAGGGTCTCTTGAGTGGGGGGAACACATACATGTACTACCACACCCAGTTCTATAGAAGAAACTTTGAAGGTCTAAATGAAGGCCAGCAACATGGGTCGGTGTGTGAAGGTGCTTGCTGCCAAACCCAACAATGTGAGTTCAGTCCCATAGACCTATATTTGGGGCGAGAACAGACTACCACATGTCCTCTTGCTTCTTTTTGTACACCACGGCATGAAATGGATCAGCACTTCCAAGATAGCCTTGCCTAAACATTTCTGGTGGCAGGCCAACATG
>NW_023276940.1:0-24707 GCF_003668045.3 Cricetulus griseus | reverse complement strand
CAGAGGTGATTGTCAGAGAAGATATGGTCACTGGCAGTGGGTCCAAGTTGTAACTCTAATGCACAAACTGACTTGTTGGAGCCCATTGTATATGGAGAAATACCTTGGTCATCCTTGACAAGGGTTTATGGTGGCTACAAGGTTCCTTGGTCCTGCCTCAATTAGATAATAGGACAGACTTAATGGGTTTCCTAGAGGAGGCCTTACTAGCTCCAAGGAACAAGTGAGAAGTGGGAAGAATAAAGGGTAGCAGGAGGAGAAGAGGGATGGAAATGAATTATAAAATAAATTGATAAAAATAAGAGAGAGCTAACAATCACAGGTCATTAATATCTCAACATTAGTGGGCAAAATATACTTCTAAAAAGACACAGGCTAATAGATTTTTTATGAAAATAGGATCTCTCTTTCTGCTATCATGAAACACAGCTCCACATTAAAGACACTTACTACCTCATAGTAAAAATTGGGGATATAATTTTCCAATCAAATGGACATAAGAAACATTATGGTACTACGATGGTTCCCCAGTTGTCCAAATCGGGTCCATGAGCTCACACTTACTCATATCAGTTGTTTCTGTGGGTTTCTCCAGCCTGGAATTGACTCATTTGCTCATCATTCTTCCTTTTCTGAAACTGGATCCCAGAAAATTCAGGTAGAAGGCACAAGTCTCTCTATGGCTTTAACTATTTTTACTTCTGCTGCCCACAGCAACCTACTTCAACTTCAGCCCAGTACACATGTAAGTAAATGCATCTTTATACCATTCCAGTTGATTGATGACCACTTAGAAATATCCCATATGCTGCAGCTCTCAAAATGGAGACAACCCTAAGATTCTTGTATTTTTGGGAAGGTTTCAGGCTTCCTGGTGTTTCACTCATACATTTTGGTACATTAGTTACTGTACTTTTTAGGTATTTTTCTTCCCTTTTTTTTAACTTAAAGTAAAAACAAGATTTTTTTATGTGTCAATCCCAGTTCCCGCTCCTTCCTCTCCTTCCCTGCACCCCCCTGTGCCCCCCCCAGTAAGGCCCTACCTACCCCTTATCATGTCTGCTCCCCAAGGAGAGGGAAGTCTTCCATGGTGGGTCTTCAAAGTATGTCATATTCTTTGGGATATGGCCTAAACTCTCCCCCATAGTCTAGGCTGAAGGAGTATCCCCCTAAGTTACAATGGGCTCCAAAGTCAATTCCTATGCTAGGGTAAGTACTTATCTACTACAAGAGGCCCCTTAGATTTCCAAGGCCGCCTCACTGATACCCACATTCATGGGGTCTGGATCAGTTCCATGCTCGTTTTCCAGTGATCATTCTATGGGCCAAGAGCTCTGCCTTGTTCAGGTCAGCTGCTTCTGTTTCACCAGCCTGGTCTTGACCGCTTGCTTCTCACTCCTCCTTATCTGTATCTGCATTCCTGTTCAGTTCAGTGTTCAGATGTGGGTGTCTACTTCTTCTTCTATCCTCTGCTGGATGAAGGCTCTAGGATGGCATATTAGTTAGTCATCAAGCTCACTATCAGGGGAGGGCATTTAAGGTAATCTCTTCACTGTTGCTTAGATGGTTAGGGGGTGTCATCCTTGTAGATCTCCAAACATTTCCATAGTACCTGATTTCTCTTTAAACCTATAGTGGATACTTCTCTGATGATATCTCTTATTTTGCTTTTGTCTATTGTTCCCCCTACACAACCAGAAGCTTCTGTAAGGCAAATGACACAGTGAGCAATAAGAAATGGCAGAGCACAGAATGGGAAAAGTTATTTAACTACCTCATAAGTGACAGAGGGATGATCTAAAAATTTGCAAAGAAATCAAGAAGTTAGTTTCCAAATCACCAAATAAATAAAATATGGGGTACTGAACTTAATAGAGAGTTCTCAATAGAGGAATATGACATTGCTGAAAGACATAAAAAGGTGCTCAACATCCTTAGCCATCCAGGAAATGCAAATCAAACAAATTTTTCGCTTTTAATAAGGGTGTCATAGGCCGGGCGTTGGTGGCACATGCCTTTAATCCCAGCACTCAGGAGGCAGAGACAGGTGGATCTCTGTGAGTTCAAGGACAGCCTGGTCTCCAGAGCGAGTGCCAGGATAGGCTCCAAAGCTACACAGAGAAACCCTGTCTTGAATAACCAAAAAAATTAAGGGTGTCATATTCATAAAACTTTATAATAATGGAAGGAACATTCAGGGCTAAAATGGAGGAGTTTTTGTCTGCACAAACAGATGGAGGAATATTATAATCACATAATAATCTAAAAATTATAAAAAACTAACTCTTCACAATAGAAGTGTATCGACTCAACCTAAGAGTAGAGGACACAATAAACCAGAACATTTGAGTTCCCATGAAGGAGAAGTTAGAGAGGACAGAAACATCAAGGGCCACACAATGTGACTTTGTGTAGCTGGCATCTCAGTTCTCTACTGACAGTGTATGAAGGGGACACAGAGAAGTTCCTCTCTTGTACATTAACTCATATAGAGTCCTGGCTTGTTGTAATTTGCTTCACTGCTAAATCTGCCAACCAAAGGAACTGTGAGGCTGTGTTTTCTGCTTTCTCTTGTCAAACAGTTCTGGAGTTTTTCACATCTGCCCTGGAATCTGCACTCTTCGCTGTGGTCCATATTCTTTAAACCACCGTCGGTTTTAATGACAGAAAACTCACCTCAATGTATCCTGAAATCTAAGGATGTACAAAGGATATTGCTTTGGGGAGAGTAACATATCCAATGAAAACAATGTATTTCATCTTCACATTTCTTGGACCCTTGATACAGGTTCAAAGAATTCCACAATGTCTGTACAGTGACATATGGCTTGGATAAAAGTCTGACACAGGTGACAGGGAATATAGGATACAAAACTGGCAACCACTCTCACATTTATTCCATTGTGAAAATCATTTAGAAATGATACTTTTCTCTAGATTCCTAATAGATTTTTGGGGAATACATTTTATAACTTAAGAAGTTTCGATTCCTGAAATCATGAGCCAACAGTGGCAACATGATTAATTTTGAGATTTTTGGTTAGATACTTGGAAAAAGACTACCCCTGTTGTGGCAGTAGACATTATACCTTCTCTGTATGTAAACCTCAGTCTAAGAAAGCACTATTATTGAAAATGTCCTTGATTCATGTGGACAAGCTTGGAGGTCTCAACAGGAGATTTTTTTCATGTCTAATGTCTGAAAATTTTATTTATGCCTACATTGTGAGACCACAGTCTTACCTGTTCTCACTAAAAAGTAGATATCTATCCAGAGAATGGCAGTTTTATCTTTTCTGAGCAGTGGACTATAACCTGTGTTAATCACAGATTCTTTTTAATCTTGTCAGTATGTGGTTTGTACAAGTGATCACATTGTTTGTTCTTTGAACTTGGATAGCTCTAATACTAGATTGGCAACCAATTTTATAATACACAAGCATGATTTTGGGATGTCTTCTGAATTTTTTATGTGTAGAGGGATTTCTCCCTCCTTGCTCTTTCCTTAAATTTATTTATTCAAACACTATCTTAAAGTATTAGTTGTCCATATGCTACCCAGTAATCCACCTGTGATCATAGAGTGTCTGAAAAGCTTACCTCTGTTATATGAAAAATCAAGGATGCCAAACTTTCTAAATTTTGACCTGGCAAATATTGCAGGGATTTTATGCATGTTTGAGAGAAATACCATCAAAGATCAAATGAATCAATTATTTCATGGTATTTTTATGATATCTAGATAAGCCATGATGTCAATGGTAATTTTTAAAGGAAACTCTTCATATTTATCAGGTTTAAACAACTGTTCATTATGTCCTGCTAATTTTCTCACTAAGAAAATACACTGTCTTATGCTTCTTAATTCTACATATCCACTAGAACACCTATTTGCCTATATGAAAACCAAGCTGCAAGGTTCACACTGATTTCTATTCAAAATGATTGTAAGATTCATTTGAAACAATATACTTTGAAATGAAATGGTCTATGATCAAAATCTTCAGGTTTTTTTAAAAGGATATTTCACAGTAGAAAAATAAAATATATAAATAGAGGAAGGACGGGAGAAACAGACGGAAAGACAACTGGAAAGGGGATAGGATCTCCTGAGCTAACTGGGGCATGTGGGTAGAGGAGAGGAAGCTGTGAGGAAGAGAGTGGGAGAAGAGGTGTGGAGAGGGGTAATTGGAGAAATGGGAAGGTGGAGTCAGGGGAAGAATAGAGGAGAACATGATGAGAGGTACCATTAAAGAGGGAAGTATTGTAGGATTGAGGAGATTTGGCACTAGGGATATTTCCAGAGATCTACAAGGAAGTCATCAACTGGCAATCTAAGCAATGGTGTAGAGTTTACTCTAAATTCCTTTCCCTTATAATGAGACTGGCGACTACCTTATCCTAGAGCTTTCATCCATGGGCAGATGGATGAAAAAGCATACACCCACATCTAAACACTGAACTGAACTGAACTCAGGAACCTGGTTACAGTGAGGGAGGAGTGATGAGCAAAGGGGTTAAGACTGAGCTTTTAAAACCCACAGAAACAGCTGAACTGAATAAGGACTCCAGACTGATGCTTGGGAGGTCAGCATGGGACTGATACAGTAACCTGAATGTGGATATCAGTGAGGAGGCCTCGACAATCTATGGGGCCACTGGAGTAAGAAAGGACTTTGGGAGCCTATTCCACATAGGCTGGACATATGGGGGAAGGCCTAGGCCCGGCCCAGGAAGATGTGACAGACTTTGGGTATAACACATGGAGGGCCTTACCCTCCCAGGGGAGCAGAGGTGGGTGCGATGGGGGGTTGTTGTGGTGGAGGAGGGTAGGGAGAGGGAGCAGGGATTGAAATGTGAAACAGGCTTGTTTCTAATTTAAACTAATAAAAATAATTAAAAATAACTTTACTTCAATTATAAATACATAACTTATTAACTGAAAATGCACTTAAATTATAACCAATTAATTAAAAAATCCTCAATATTGACTATTGTTATATTATTCAAATATATTCTAATAATCTTTATTTTCTCTTATGCATTCAAAATTATATTTATATAAACACACACACACACACACACACACACACACACACACACACACACATATATATATATATATATATATATGGTACAAATACTTTCTTACATAGCTCCCTGCTATTTAATATATTTAAAATTCTCATGATATGCAAAACTATACCTTGTTCTACTTTTTGCTAGGGCTCTTTTCAATTATGTATTCTTTGGAGACAATTGCCTTTCTTTATTTATTAAAAAGACAGGGTTAATTCTCTAAGCTAATCCTTTCCAAATATACTCTCAAAACCTAAATTTTAACAGGATGAATCAGTGTCACAAATAAAGTTATAGCTAGATATACAGTTTAGCTACACACATAGTATTTTATATTACATTTGACTATTTTTCAAATGTAAAACTGAAAAAACTCTTCTGATTTTGATGGAGAAATCTCTTTGATTTATATGCACACAGCCTTTTAAACAAGGAATGGGATATTGTTTTAACCAAAATTATTTTTTGGTTCCAAACTTATGTAATGTCTGAAAAATATCAGTCTCTATGTCTTGTCTACAGACCACAAACAATAATGACCTGATATATCTAAAATTTTTATTCTAAATAACATTTCAAAAAATCATTTTCAATCTGTGAACATCATCACAGGTAGAAATAAACTCAGATAGTCATTTCTTGTGTACAGCTTATTGTCCCATCTGCATATTTTTGGGAAGGTGAGGAACTTTCTGTCTCAGACTGGTATACACGAGCTAGTTTCAGGACAGCCTCCAAAGCCCCAGAGAAACCCTGTTTCAAAAAAAAAAAAAAACAAAAAAACAAAAATAAAGTAAAAGAACATAAAAATTAAGAAATATCTTGCAATCTTACAGAATGGATATAACAATGGAAAACTCAACTCTTGATAGATATTTCTGAGACTTAATTTATTAGTCCAAATTCACTTCTAAAGAAATAGGATATCCACCAATGAAAGCATTTGAGCAACCTTTTCTCAGACTGTATTCAGTGATATTATATGCCCTTGAATAAGTAATTGTGTCATATACAAGGTTATTGTTTATGGCCTGGTCCATGGCCTGATTGGAGTCACCTATCACCTTGTGAATATTAAGGCCTGTAAAAATACAATTACTTGTATTGGATAGTAAAATATCCCAAGAAAACTGTGCTTCTCAGCTCTACCTGTTGGTCCCATGTTATGGAGACAACGAATCCCACTGTGTTTGCCAGGCAAACTTTATCAGTTGTAGGAGCTCCCTGGTAGAGGTTTTGTGTCACTTATGTAAATTACCGTATCATCTGCAAATAGTGAAAGTTTGACTTCTTCTTTTCAGATTTGTATCACCTTGATCTCCTTTTGTTGTCTAATATCTCTAGCTAAACCTTCAAGTACAATACTAAAGAAGTGTGGCAAGAGTGGACAGCCTTGCCTTGTTCCTGATTTTAGAGGAATTACCTTGAGTTTCTGTCCATTTAGTTTGATGTTGGCTGTTGATTTACTGTATATTGTTTTAATTATGATTAGGTATGTTCCTGTTATTCCTGATCTCTGTTAGACTTTTATCATGAGGGGAGGTGGATTTTGTCAAAGGCTTTTTCTGTGTCATATGAGGTTTCTTTCTCACTTTCCTTATGTATTAGATTATGCTGTACCATCCCAGCATCCCTGGGATGAAGCCTACTTGTTCATGGTGGATGATTTTTCTGTTGTGTTCTTGGATTGATTTGCCAGTATTTTATTAAGTTATTTTTGCCTCAATGTTCTTCAGGGATATTGGTCTATGGTCCCCTTTTTTAGTTGTGTCTTTGTGTGGCTTGGACACCAAGGTTATTTAAGCCTCATAAGGAGTTTGGCAATGCCCGTTCTGCTTCTATTGTGTGGAATAATTTCAGGAAAATTGGTATTAGCCATTCTTTGAATATCTGGTAGAATTCTGCACTGAATCTATCTGTCTCTGGGCTTTTTTCTGTTTGTAAGACTCTTGATGACAGTTTCTATTCCATTAGGCATTATAGGTCTATTTAAATTGCTTATCTCTTCTTGATTTAATTTTGGTAAGTTATATCTATCCAGAAAATTATCCAATTCCTTTAGATCATATAATTTTGAGGAGACCAGGTTTTAAAAGTATGACCTGAGAATTCTTTGGATGTCCTTGGTGTCTGTTGCTATTTCCTCCTTTTCATCTCTGATTTTGTTAATTCAATGAAAATGAAGACACAACATGCCCAAACTTATGGGACACTTTGAAAGCAGGACTAAGAAGAATGTTCATAGCAGTAAGTGCCCACATGAAGAAACTGGAGTATACTGACCCTAGAGAATTAACAGCATAATTGAAATCTCTACAACAAGAAGAAGCAAACTCACCTTTGAGAAAGCCAGGAAATAATCAAATTAAGGGCTTAAATCAGTAAAGGAAAAACTAGGAAAAACTACATAGAATCAATGTAAGGAAGACTTGGTTCTTTGAGAAAATCAGCAAGATAGAAAAACCTTTATGCAAAGTTACCAAATGGCAGAGAATGAGCATGCAAATTAGCAAAGTCACAATAGCCCTTGAACAGAGATCAAAATTGCTCAATAAAATATCTTTCAAAATGAAAAGAGACATACATGAAAAATGATGAATCATGACTAAGTTGTTTTTTGTCAGAGATGCAGAGATGATTTGAAATATAAAACAATAGATTTAACAAAGTGCAGACATGAAAGTAGACATAAAAATCACCCAATAGTCTCAAGAGATGCAGGTAAGGTCTTTGCCAAAATCCAATGTCTTCATGATAATAGTCCCAGAGATAGTAGGACAAGAAGGGACATATGTCAACACAATAACTGTTTCTGCAGGTTTCTTCAACAGTGTCTAGGCTCCATTGCTCATTTCACCTCCCTCTCCACACCTGGATTCCAGGAGTATGGTTCTACTTATCTGTGAGTGCCTATTTCTGCTTCGAACAGCTACTGGATGAAGGCTGTAGAGATGGTAACCAAGGTACACATCAGTCTCATTATAGGGAAAGGGCACAATGGCATCTTCACCACCACTGCTTGGATTCTTCATTGGGGTCATCCATGAGGATCCCCTAACATTTCCCCTGTGCCAGACCTCTCTAAAAACCTGTACTGTCTCCGTCTATTCAGGCATCTTCTTCCTTGTCCTCCTGTATTCCTAACCTGTCTCAGTCCTCTTGTTCTCCTCCCCTCCTCCACTTCTTCCCTCCTGCCTCCTTCCTACATGCCCTGCACCCCCATGCTCCCACTTTGTTCATGGGTTCTTGTTCCACTCCCCTTCTTTGATGGACTATGTAGTCTTCTCTTGGTATCCTCCTTGTTTCCTGGCTTCTCTGGTGATGTGGATTGTAGGCTGGTCATCCTTTGCTCTATGCCTACAAATGCATGTATGAGGGAGTGCATACCCTGTTTCTCTCTTTGTGACTGGGTTACCTCACTCAGGATGGTTTCTTCTAGTTCCATCCATTAGCCTGCCAACTTCAAGATTCCATTTTTTTTGATGAGTAGTACTCCATTGTGTAAATGTACCACATTTTCTCTATCCATTCTTCAGTTAAGAGGCATCTAGGTTTTTTTCCAGGTTCTGGCTATTACAAATATGCGGCTAGGAACATAGCTGAACGTATGTCCTTATTGTGCATTCTTTGGGTATATGCTCAAGAGTCAAATTTCTGGATCTTTAGGTAGACTGATTCCCATTTTCCATAGAAACTGCCATACTGCTTTCCAAAGTGGTGTACAAGATTGCACTCCCACCAGCAATGGAGAGTGTTCCTCTTTCTCCACATCCTCTCAGGCATAGACTGTGTTTGGTGATATTGAATTTAGCCATTGTGATAGGAGTAAGATGGTATCTCAGAGTGGTTTTGAATTGCATGTCCCTCATGGCTAAGGATGTTGAGCACTTTCTCAAGTGTCTTTCAGCCATTTTAGATTCCTCTGTTGAGAATTCTCTATTTAGTTCTGCACTCAACTTTTTAATTGCATTGTTTGGTGTTTTGGTGGAGAGCTGTGCTGACCTGCAGGACGTCAACCTGGGGCAAGAGAGTCAGGGATAGGGAATGGGGACAAGAGACGCAGAAAGAACGACCACAAGACATGATTCTGATCAAGTGGCAAACTTTACTTTTCTCAGGCTAGCTTATATAGTCAGGATATGTGGAGGGGCAGAATGGGTTGTTTGTGCACCAGGTGTTAGTATAGGCAGGATATTAGGAAGCCACAAAGAGGATGTTTGGCAGGGTAAAGAGTTTATGAGTAAGAGGTCCAGGAAGGGGTTGCCTAGGTGACTGAGCCTGTGGGTGGAGGACTGGGTTAAGTTGTTTCTTTTCTTGAGCTGAGATTCTAAGGAGCTTCTATGTAAAGGTTAACTATGTGGCCTGCCTGCCAAGCATGGCCTAGGATCTCATGTCAAGTCCTGAGATTTGGCTCCCAACAGATAGCTTTTTGTGTTCATTGTATATTTTGGTGATCAGCTGTCTGTCAGATGTGGGGTAGGCGAATAACTTTTCCCATTCTGTGGGCTGGCGTTTAGTCTTGACAACTGCATCTTTTGCCCTACAGAAGCTTCTCAGTTTCAGGAGGTCCCATGTATTGATTGTTGATCTCAATGTTTGTGTGCCTGGTGTTATGTTCAAAAAGCAGTCTCCTGTCCTAACTTGTTTCTGGGTACCACCTACCTTCTCTTCTAGGAGGTTCAGTGTGGCTGAATTTATGTTGGGGTCTTTGATCCACTGGGACTTAAGTTTTATGCATGTCGATAGATATGGACCTATATGCAATCTTCTACATGTCAGAATCCAGTTATGACAACACCATTTGTTGAAGGTGCCTCCTTTTTTTTCCATTGTATAACTTATCTTTGTCAACAATCAGGTGTTCGTAGGTGTGAGAGTTAATATCAGGGTTTTCAATTCAATTCCATTGGTCAACCTATCTATTTTTCTGCCAATACCAAGCTGTTTTCAGGACTATGGCTCTATGATAGAGCTTGAAGCCTGGAATGGTGATGCCTCCGGATTTCCTTTATTGTACAGGGTTGTTTGGGCTCTCCTGGGTGTTTTGTTTTACCATATGAAGTTGAATACTATTCTTTCAAGGTCTGTGAAGAATTCTGTTGGAATTTTGATGGGAATGGCACTGAATATGTAGATTGCTTTTGGCAAGATTGCCATTTTTACTTTGTTGATCCAACCTATCCAAGTGCATGGGAGATATTTCCATTTTCTGGTATCTTCTTTAATTTCTTTCGTTAAAGACTCAAAGTTCTTATTATACAGGTTTTTCACGTTTTTGGTTAGCATTACCGGAAGATATTGTATGTTGTTTGTGTCTATTGTAAAGGGTAATGTTTCTCTATTTCTTTCTCAGCCCTCTTATCATCTAGCTCTTATAACTTAACCTGTACCTTTTCATCTATGTTTTGACTCTGGGTTTTTGCCTTTCTTTCTTCTGTTTGTCCCACACTTTCTAGCTGGCTGGCAGATGCCTGGCTTATGGTCCTGGACATGTCCCTCTTTTTCTTCCTCTTCTCTTCTTCTTCTTCATTCTCTCCCCCAGCCTAGAGTCCTCATCTTATATATTCCTTGGCCTGCCAAGCCTGAGAGAATAGTTTTCCTTCCTAGCTATTGACTGTTCAGCTTGTATTAGAACACTCAGGAGCTTTAGGCAGGCAAGGTGAATCAGCAACACCTCTTTACTTAATTCAACAAATGCACCATAAGCAAAAGTAACACATCTTTACCTACTTAAACAAATGCGGCATAAAGTAAAATAACACACCTTTACACAGTTACAGTAATATTCCACAACACGATACTCTTCACTGCTGAGCCATCTCTCTAGTCAGGTTTAATCTTTTGAACAATGTAACAGAATGACACAGGGTAGTGAGACTGACTGTAATTCCTCTAGTCAGGAATCTGAGGCAGGAGGATCACATTCCTAGTCAGCCTCAGCCACATACTAAGTTCCAGTTCATCTTGAGCTACATTAACTTGCCCTCAATATAAGCCCCATGCAATCAATCACAGGGCTTTAAGTAAAGGTCTTCAGGATGCAGTGTCCTTAAAATTTATTTTTGGAGCTGAGGAGACACCACTGCAGTTAAGACCACTGATTGTTCTTCCAGAGGACCTGAGTTTGGTTCCCAGCAAATCCATTGTGGGCATAACACCAGTTCCATGGGATCCCATGACCTCTTCTGACCTCCACAGGACAGACATGCACACAGTCAAACATTCTCTCATATAAAGTCATATAAGTTATTTTCATTTTCTTAAAAAAATTAGACTAATTTTATGTGTGTGCCTGTGCTTATCACATGTGTAAGTATGTGTGTATACCACATGTGAATGTATGGATGTGCACCACATGTGTGTAAGTGTACCACCAGTGTATGTTTATGTGTGTACTAATGTAAAGGCCATATGTGTACGTATGTATGTGCACCACATGTGTATATAATTATGTGTACTATATGTGTATGTATGTGCACCACATGTGTATATATGTATGTGTACTACATGTGTATGTATGTGCTCCACATGTGTATATATGTATGTGTCCCATATGTGTATATATGTGCACCACATGTGTATATATGTATGTGTACCACATGTTTATGTGTATATGTTCACCACATGTGTAAGAATGTATGTATGTAGGCAACTATGTATGAATGTATGTATGTGCACTACCCATGCCTGGCATCTAAAGAGGTCAGGAGACAGGTCTGGTCCCAGGAACTGGAGCTGCAGCAGGGGTGTCCTGAACTGTGGGTACTGATGATTGAACTTGTTTCCTCTGAAAGAGCAGCCAATGATCTTAATTGAGGATCCATCTCTCCAGCCAATCCCATTAAGGAATTAAAAAGATCTCCACTAGGCTCTCATGCACAAACAAGCCGAGAGATGCTGGCATAGCAACTGGCAGTACCAAGCTGAAAGTAGAGAACTGACAAATCCCAGGTCTATGTGCTGATTACTATTTTGTCAACACCAACTGGAGTCATCTGAGAAGGAGACACAAAGGAGGAATTGTCCCCATCAGATTGGCCTTCCAGAAAGTCTCTGGAGGAATTTCTTTTCTTTTTTTTTGACAAAGAAGACTACAACCCACTCTTGTTTAAGTCACTTCTAGGTAGACAACCCATGGTTCTATAAGAAAGCTGTTAGAGGGGCTAGAGAGATGGCTCTGTGGTTATGAGCACTGGCTACTCTCAAAGAGGTCTTGAGTTCATTTCCCAGTACACACATAATGGCTCACATTCATCTATAATGGGATCAGATTCACCCTTCTAAGGTGCAGACATACATGCTGATGAAATACTCATCTACATATAATATATAAATATTTACATGTTTAAGAGAAAATTAAAGAAAGCAGGCTGAGTAAGCCAAGGAAAGCCAGCCAAGTAGAGGCATTTCTTCAAGACCTCTGCTTCATGTCCAGCCTGCAGGTTCCCTGAGTTCCTGTCTTGACTTCTGTCTCAGTCAGTGTTCTATTGCTGTGAAGTGACACCATGAGCACAGCAACTCTTATCAAAGAAAACTGTGAATGAGGACGGGTTAACAGTTCAGAGGTTTAGTCCATTATTGAATGGCAGAGAGCTTGGAGCTGGAGAAGAAGCTGAGATTTCTATATCTAAACTGGCAGGAAACAAGAAGAGAGGGGGGAATGGGGCCTGGATTGAGCCTTTGAAACATCAAAACTCACCCCAGGGACACACATTCTCCAACAAGGACACACCTACTCCAATAATGCCACACCTGCTTTCATGTCACTTCCTGTTGACCAAGCATCCAAACCCATGAATCTATGGGAGCCATTACTCTTCAAACCACCACAAATTCCCACATTGACTACCTGTAGCCTTTGAACCATAGAAAGCTTTTGCTTCCCATGATGTTTTTGGCTAAGGTTTTTATCACAACAACAGGAAAGTACTAACTACTCAGAGGCACAGATCTACAAGCCTAGCTCTGTGAGGCGCAAGCAGGAGGATCACAAACTCAATGGCAGCCTCAAACAAAAGCTTGGGTGGAGCTCAGCAGCAATTTGCTGGTCTTGCATGCCCACAGACCTGGGCTTCATCCCCAGCACAGAAAACACTATAGGTTAACAACTCCCTTTGTGCCCATTGGGCTGCTAAACTGTTCTGCAGACAATGTATTGCCATAAAGGGTCATGTGTGTAACTTATGTTGAAATATTTTAGGCAATACAAAATAAATTATTACAAATGTAAATATTGAAGAATTATAAATGACTAATATCCAGGGGTTCTTTATTCTGTCTTTCAATTTTTTTTGTTGTATGTTTTTCTTTTGAAGTTTCATGTAGTCAACTCTGGCCATGAATTCACTATGATGACAGGTTGGTCTTGATTTTCTGGCCTCCACATCCTTAGTGTTTTGATGACCAGCATGGACTACCAGCCTAGCTTGTATGTGTAGGTGTGTGTGCATGTGTGGACACATGAGTGCATAAGCCTTACATCCATGTGTGATGGTCAGAGTTTATCCCTGTGGTGTCTTTCTCTATCTCTCTACAGCTTCTCCTTTGAGACAAGAACTCTCACTGAACCTGGACATCAGACTGACTAGGCTGCCGTCCAGTGAGATTCAGGGATGCACCAGTCCCCACTGGAACCAGCATTAACATGGGGGAAGGAATCTAAACTCCATGATTCACACTTGCACAGCAGGCATTTTACTGAACCAGGCTTCTGCCTCTCAGATATTTCCAACCTTTGGAAAGTCTGAAGATGTTCTAAATCACAAAATATCAGAAAAGAAATGTAGGGCTGGGCATTGGTTGCCCAGGCCTTTAATCCCAGCACTCGGGAGGCAGAGGGAGACAGATCTCTGTCAGTTTGAGGCCAGCCTGTTCTCCAGGGTGAATGCCACTATAGGCTCCAAAGATACACAGAGACACCCTGTCTTTAAAAACAACAACAAACAAAAAGAAGTGTATAGTTCAAATAAGGCAAATAACCTACCACTCAAAGGTTGAAGCAAGAAGGCCACAAATTCACTCTCCAGTAAGTAGTGGAACAGGGTCTCTTGAGTGGGGGGAACACATACATGTACTACCACACCCAGTTCTATAGAAGAAACTTTGAAGGTCTAAATGAAGGCCAGCAACATGGGTTGGTGTGTGAAGGTGCTTGCTGCCAAACCCAACAATGTGAGTTCAGTCCCATAGACCTATATTTGGGGCGAGAACAGACTCCCACATGTTGTCCTCTTGCTTCTTTTTGTACACCATGGCATGAAATGGATCAGACTTCCAAGATAGCCTTGCCGAAACATTTCCAGTGGCGGCCAACATGGAGTATAGGAGGCATGGACTTAAGTAATAAACAAGTGTACTTAGAACCAAGTGTGGTGTCCAGTGCCTAATCTCAACCCTTGGGGGAACACAGAAGGACCATAAATTCAAGGCCAGCCTGAGTTACATATCTACTTCCCTGCCACCCTGGACTACATAGATCCTGGTTCAACAAAAGCCCAAGGATTAATTGAATGTGGTAGCACATATCTTTCATCCCAGCACTTTGGAGACAGAGGAAAGAGGACCTCTGTGAGTGCAAGGCCATTCTGGTGTATGTATGGAGCTTCAGGACTACAGAGACCAACCTGGTCTCAAAACAACAACAACAACAAATCAAGGATTGATTGAAGGTAGAAGGGAGAAAGAGGCAGACACATAATACACTGTTGCACTCATTTGCCCAAACATGTACACACATACACAAGCTAGTGTGGAGGCACATGCCTGTGCTTGAGTTCTTTCCAAGGCCCTAGACATATGACCCCAGCATTGCAAAAATAAATAAATGAGTTTGTAAAAATAAAATTTTAAAGTAGGAATAGTTAAATACACATTGGTATATGCTACATTATAGAATAATATTTATCTGAAGATGAATAATAATTATGCAACCATGTCTGGTGGCATATGGATGTAATTCTGACAGTTGAGGACCAGACAGAGGAAAATCAGAATTTCAATGTCATCAACAGTAAAATATTAAATTGGAGACAGTCCATGGATGCATGAAATCATATCTCAAAAATAAATAAATAAAACATTGCCATAAATGCCTGTTATTATGTATACAGCAGGGAAGAAAGAACCTCATAGAGTTGCCTAAGCTGATTGGCCTGCAGGCATGTCTATAGGATATGTTCTTTTCTTTTTTTTTTTTCGAGACAGGGTTTCTCTGTATAGCTTTGGAGCCTGTCTTGGCACTCCCTCTGCAGTCCAGGCTGGCCTCGAAGTCACAGATATCTGCCTGCCTTGCCTCCCGAGTGCTGGGATTACAGGCGTGTGTCACCAATGCCAGGCTAGGATATGTTCTTAATTGCTAATTGATGTTGGAGGGCCCAGTCACAATACCATGGGTAATGTGATCCTGGGGCAGGCAGATCCTTGTATAAGGAAGGTCGAAAGCCTGATAGAAACAGGCAGTATGCAGCCTTCACCTGCAGTCTCTGCTTCAGGTCTTGCCTACAGGTTTGTACCTTGGCTTCCTTCATTGATGGATGGTGAACTGTGAGGGGAAATAAATCTTTTCCTCCCCAAGTTAGATTTGGCCATGGCGTTTATGGCAGCAGCAGAAACCTACCTAGTAACGACCTCAAAATAGACTTGATCACTGTCCTGTTTTGGTCCCTTGAGTGCCCACCCATTAGATAGCACATTGAAGACCAAGGTTTCCTGAGTGTCTAATTCTCCACAGTGGTGCTACAAGCCTAGAAGATTGCAGCCAGAGCATGTCAAGATTAACCCCTTCTGGTCCAGATTGAAGGAAGCCAGCTTTTGATGTGAGTCCAGTCTACCATGAGGCCAAAGCAGCCTTGTTTCCAGTCATATACCCCAGAAGAATGTCCACATCACTTCTGATGGAGAATCGGGGTAAAAGCACTGACAAAAATTAAAGGACACCTTCTAGAGCAGTCTCAGAGCAGAAATTGGGCAGCTGATCTTGTTGATTGGCTGTTGGGTCCTAGGATGGCAAAGCCAAAAAGGCAGTTGAGGCATTTGGAGAAGGTGGCAGGGTAGCTGTGAGGGTTTGGAGATCAGATGGTGACAACATTGAGAGCCTTATTAGTGTAGGATAGCATTGATGTAAGTGACAGTGGCTTGTTTTCTGAGGAAGAAGCATGAGGATCTTAAGGGCCTGAAACTAGGCAAGTACCAACTTTACCAGGACTTAATATCCAATGGGAGTGAAAACAGAATATAGAACTGATATCATAAAATGGGACATGGGAGCTAAAGGTGTAGTGATGTATTATTTAAAATTGATTAAAGCTTGGCTGTGGATGCAGAAAGCAAAGTCAGCTACAAGCCATAGAGGGCAGCTACACACCTTTAATACCAGGAGACAGAATCTAGGAGTTGGTGGTACACAACTTTAATCCTAGGACTCAGGATTAAGAGATAGACAGACCTCTGTGAGTCCAAGGGCACTCAGATTTACACAAGTGTGAATTAGTTTCAATGAGAATTAGAACTCACACCATCATCCCAACATTAGGGAAGTATATAAGACAGAAGCAAGGTCTCAGGTAGGCATACATTCTCCAGCCACTCTGGAGAATCTCTTATAGTCTTAGGCCTGGTGAAATCTCAATTATACAGGATGAGCTATTCAGTATGAGGTAGAGGTAAGAGGCTGTTGGCCATTTGATTTGATTTTTCTAATATTCAGCTTGAAGTCTGAACCCCAATTGCGGTTTCTGATTCATTTATTTATTTATTTATTTATTTATTTATTTATTTATTTAGTTTTAGTTTTAGCAAAGGAGTCTAAAACACCCAGAAGAGATACTTAGCAGTTGCCCTAGCCAGGACATCTGCAATGAATTTTCATTTACGGGCTCACAATTTTGGCTGTTGTTTGTTTTTTTGTTGTTTTTTGTTTGTTTGTTTTTCTTTTTGAGAGAGAGTTTCTTTTCCTCTACATTTTCCAAACTGTTGGCAAACAACAATAGGATTCATTGAGGAATCCACCTATGTCTCATCTCTTATGGGTGAGGATTCCGGAATCACCATTTGTGTATTCTGTTTCCTCCTGTAATTTTGAACATTTCAACCCACTACATTCTGGGATCCTAGGTTTCTGTCTGGTGAGAAATTGGATGAAGATTTTGTGGAGAAAATGTGCGAGTCTATTCCTCTCAGCCCTATAGATGTTAGTCAATTGTCCTGTAGTGTGCTGGGAAAAAGAGCATTGTCACAGCATCCCTGTGCCAGTCAGATCTACTGTTATAATCTCATCAGTCTTAGTCTAATAAATGAGGAACTGATTACATTGAGAATTTATGTGACAGGTTCTATAAACCAAAAGTTATGACAGCATGTTAGGGTTCGAGAAGAGGGAACCATGTTATCCACCTACTTGTAGATGAATGTCAGTGTGTGCCAGGTAGTTTTTCAACTTGACACAAGCTAGAGTAATCTGGGAAAGGAGGAACTTAATTGTCTTCTAGGTAAGGCTTCTAGGTAATTGTCAATGGGCAATTTTGATTAATGACTGATGTCCCTGGGCTGGAGGTCATGAAAATTCTGGGGGGGAAAAAGCAGTCTTAGGGAATTAAGGAGAGCAAGCCAGTAGGCAGCTTTACTCTAGGGTATCTACTTTTGTTTCCTGCCTCAAGCTTCCTGTCTGTCATTCCGGCAGATTCCTGTCTGCCATTCCGGGCCTGATTTCTACTCATGGTAGCATATAATTGGGACCTGAAAGTGGAATAAATCTTTCTTCCTCAAGTTGCTTTTGGTTATGAGGTTTTATCAGAGCAGCAGATACACAGTGTCCATATCCCATGAAGAACAACATCTGGAGCCTGTTATACTTCAAAAGATGCCACCAATACTTATTCAAGTGGAAAGGGACTTTATTAGGGTTTGGATGTCTAATATCCAAGGGTTGGTCCTGTGTTTGATGGTTGGTATCTAGCAAATGGCTGCCCTGGGTTTGAAGTTGTGGAAAATCTGATGGGGTCTTGGGAGGTATAGATAATGATAAATATAAGCATCTTACTGGTCACCCTCTGTCCAAAAGACCAGACCAGCCTTCACATCCTTGGGGACATGTTTGTGGGGAGGGGTGAGATATCCCAGGTTGTCATGGAGCCTAGGATGCCAGGGTATGGCTTCATCTCTCACATATGTTGTCTTGGGGTTCTGGCAGACAAGTACATTCTTGCTCATTTTTGAACACATCACACCACTATCTGCTGGGATCCTGGGCATGGGTGATGTCTCAGCCCTAATGGGCAGCATTTTATGAATGATGTCATATTTATCACCCACAGATGTAAGTCCAAGGCCCTAAAGGGCCATGAACACAGTATTTTGTCACAACATTCCAATGTCATCATCCTATAGAACACAGAAATCTAACATTACAGAAAAATAAAGTGAAAAATTTGAGTATAGAAATGATGAGTTATTACAAACTTGTCATAGAGTGGATGGTCCAAGTAAAAAAGAAAATAGTAAGTACCTACTATCTGGAGGCTACCAGAGTCCATAACAAAGGGAGGGGCCCATTGTCTTAATTATCATAAATCTATATATTTTATAAGAACTATCTTATAAAGAATGCCTTTTATTGGCACCCTGTCTTGCCAGTGGCTCACATGCCGCCTCTGGGGGAGGCGAAGGAGAAAGGGAACACTTTCTGTTTCTCCTTGCTTAAATATGAGTCTCCTTGTTATGTCACTTCCTGCCCGGGAGGCCTGGTTACCACACACACAGTGCAACACAGTCTGCCTTCCTCCATGCCTGGATCTCAGTGGAGCACACAGCTACTAAAACAGCACAGGGCAGGGCCTACCCTTGGCACAGGGTAGCAGAAGGCAGGCAAGCATCCGCCAGTGTCTGGGTGAAGAAAACAAGCAATAGGCACGAGTTAAGACCCGGCAGGAACACCCAGTTCCCTTTGCAGAGCAGGTTGATTCCACTAGAGCAACTCCAACAAGCTCAACTCCTGAATGGGACCTAATGTGTTGGAATTCCACCCTGTTGCAGAACCAGCTTCCTCCACCAGGTGGTTTGTCTTCATTCATACAGGGCATACCAGGAAACGACCACTGACAGCCATGAACCAAATTTTCCTTGCCTGTGTAGATTTGGGGTTCTCTTGCATTCTGGGTGACAGAGGCTTTCTCTGGAAGAGCACAGCATCTCCCCAGGAGAAAATAGAGAGGACACAGGAAAAAGAAATCCAATGATCACAACAATCTCATAAACAAGATGATGACCCACCTAACAGTAAAAGCACACCTTGATTCCTTGGGAGCTTCAGACAGCAACCTTAGTCCATAAACCCATGTCCTGAATGTATTAAACCACATGGTAATGTCAAATGATAAGCTAAAACTCACTAGGAGAAGTGGTCGTGTGCACTTGTAGACCCAGCACTTGGGGGATAGCAGAGAAGAATAAAGAGGTTAAGAAAGAGATTGTTACAGTCCATTCTCAGCATGAGGTGAGCTAGAGTTCATCACAGTGACAGACAAGCAGGCTGCTCCTAGACCCTCTTCCCTAGCTAGTCACTAAGCATTCTTTGTTTCAGAAAGTTATAAGCTCATTAATTTAGCTGGTTCAGATTAGGGGCCAGATTCAAGTCCCAAATTATTTATTAGATGAGGATTTTGTCCTAGGCAAATGATATAGGGAATTAAGGGGATTCAAGTCCTACAAGCCTACAGGAGAGAACAGGAATATCTCTCAATATGTTTTTCTAAAACCACTGTCTGGTGCCAAATCAGCACCTTGGCCATTTATTTTATTTTATGTTTTGAGACAGGGTATCTCTGTGTCTTTGGAGGCTGTCCTGGAACTCACTCTTGTAGACCACGCTGTCCTCCAACTCACAGAGATCTGCCTGTCTCTGCCTCCTGTGTGCTGGGATTAAAGGCGTGTGCCACCAATTCCCAGCCCCAACTTGGTCATTTATGCCTTTTCTCTGTGCTCGAGTCCCTTTGTGCAGAATTGTATATTGAAAACCTCTTAGTTTCCACTAGTCTCTTGGGATTTTTATTATTTGATTTACAAATGAGTAGAAGGTTCCTCCAGACTATTGTGTATTCAAGGCCAGCTGGGGTAAATGAGACCTTGTCACAAAACAAAACGCAATACAGAAAAAAAGGGTTGGGGTGCTTAGGGAGATAGCCCAGTCAGTGATGTGCCTGCCCTGTTGAGTCTGAACTGCAGAACCCACCCAAAAAACACTAGTTGTGGCTGAGTGATGGTGTTGCTTGCCTTTAATTCCGGTACTCAGGAGGCAGAGGCAGGCAGATTTATGAGTTTGAGACCAGACTAGTCTACACAGAGCTCCAGGACATCTAGGACCACACAGGGAACATGATTCAGTTAGTATGTGTGTGTGTATCTCTATTTAGAGGGAGAGAAAGAGAGACAGAGAGAGCAAGCAAAAGGGGGAGTCCTTATCTTGAAAAACTATTTTTAATAAAAGGGAGGTGATATGTTGCTTGTAATCCCAGCACAGTGAAGGCAGTGCAGATCCTTGGGACTTCCTGGCCAGCCAGCCAAGCCCATTTGTTGAATTCTTCCAGGCCAGTGAAAGAATCCTCTTTTGAAAACCATTTTAAAGATGGATACACAGAACTACATAAATTGTCCTCTGGTCTTCACAACCACCCCTGCTTCTCACCCTCATCCCTACACACATGAACAGATACATCTGTAATTACCCAGAGGAAAAAAAGGAGGAAAAGGAAAGAAAATATCTTTCAATGAAAGTAAGCATATGGAGATATGTTTATTTCGTTAGAAAACCCATTTTATCCCAAAAACATTATATTAATTATTTTAATGTGTATGTGTGTTTGCTGCATGTATGTTTTTGTTCCACATGTGTGAAATGCACAATGGATGCCAGAATAGTGCTGTGGATCCCCTGGAATTGAAAATTCACACTATTGCGAGCTGCTTGGTGGATGCTGGGAATTGAATCCTGGTTTTCTGAAAGAGCAACCATGTGCTGTAACAGGCTTTCTCTTGGGCCACCAGACAACTTCCAAATCATGACACAAAGGCTCTTTATTAGTTATGAATGTTCAGTGTTATCTTAGGCTTATTTCTGGCTACCTCTTATAACTTTTTTCATGTTTTTGAATTTAAATTCTTTAATTACTACTCATCTTTACATATCCATTGCCCCCAAACCCTCACCCTCGAATCCTCCCAATTCCCCTGCAGCCTCCAGGACCTCATCCCCCAACTTATCCCCAGGGATAGCGAGGTCCTCCACCACAGACCTTCAAATTCTGCCACATCTTGTGAGGGAGAGACTGGGCCCACCTTGCTCTATCTGGGCTGTGATGTTGTCACTCCATAGGGAATGGGCTCTGAAAGTCCACTGGTGCTCTAAGGTTAAACAATGGTTCCAGAGTTAGAGCTCCCTTAGACTGACTTGGCCTCCTATCTGGCACCTACATTCAGAGGACTTGCTTCTGTCCCATGCTGTTTCCCCTGCTTTATGACTACGGTCTCTATGCTCTCACTAGGTCAGGTCAACCTGTACCCTAAGAATTTTGAGGCTCAAAATAAATTAAAGAAGATACCAGAAATTGGAACCATCTCCCATGCTCTTGGATAGGTAGGATCAACATAGTAAAAATGGCAATCTTGCCAAAAGCAATCTACTAATTCAATGCAATCCCCATCAAAATCCCAACACAATTCTTCACAGACCTTGAAAGAACAATTAGCAACTTCATGTGGAGATACAAAAGACCCTGGATACTGCCTAAAGAGCCATGCTCAGATAGACTGTCTGATATCTTTATGAAGCTGAGTTCTGTGCAAAGTCCAAGAACCCATCTTTTCTCAGCTTTCCCCAGCCATGCAAAACCAGCTCAGACCTGCAAGGTTATGCTCAGAGAAGCAAACTGCCACCGTACTTCTTGGGAGTGAGTGTCCTTAGCCAGCTTAGTGTTGCTGTGTCCATCATTATCTAACTACTTGCTGATGATGTTTTAAATTCATAATAGTTTGTGGTGGGCTTTGGGCTGGCTTTATGACAGTAAAATCTCCAACTGCAAGAAACTGTCGTTGGTGTGGGCATTCAGTTTGTTCTGCTTCTATCTACACATGAACCATATGCCAAGGAACCACAGTGTCTCAGAGCAATGCTGCCTCTGAAGGAACAGAGGGAGGCCTTGTTGATTTATCACCCTCTCTATCCCAATAATTCAGTAAATGGTTCTACAGAAAACCTTTTTTAAGATCTACAGTCCCCATGTTGGAACTTCTCACTGCAGAAGGAAAGTCTCAGATAGAGATGACAGTTCGAATTTATTCGGAGTTTGCTTATAGAAAATTCATGTCAGACTTCAGTTTCTTCTTCTCTACAGTAGCATCAGCACCTCTCTAAAAGCACCTGCTAATTAATAGTAACCTCATACCAGATACTGTTCTTAACATCAGACTTAACATTTGCAACATTGCCCTATGAGAGAAGGGGCATTAGCTAGGCTCCTTTTGTGGTTATGTAGGAAGGTCAAGTTTAGAGTGACCAGAAATATGACAAAACCAAGAAATATGCACAGTCTAGATTACAAGAGCTTTATTAAAATGCATCTATTCATGTTAACTTCTGGGACAGTCTTTAGAAATTAATGAGTAGAATCAAGTTGAGATGGCTCAGTTCATTAAAGGTGCTTGCCTCGGGGCCTGATGGCTTCAGTTCATTCCCATGACAAAAAATAGATCCAGGATAGCCAAGACAACCCTGTACAATGAAGGAACTTCTGGGGGCATCACCATCCCTGATTTCAAGTTTAATTACAGAGCTATAGCCCTGAAAACAGCTTAGTATTGACACAAAAATAGACAGGTAGACCAAAGGAATAGAATTGAAAACCCTGATATAAACCCACACAGCTACGAACACCTGATTCTTGACAAACAATCCAAATTTATACGGTGGAACAAAGAGAACATCTTCAACAAATGGTGCTGGCATGAGTGATGCGGATGTCTAGAAGACTGCAGATAGACCCAAGCCTATCCCCATGCACAAAACATGAGTCAAAATAGCTCAAAGACCTCAACATAAACCCAGCCACACTAACCCTGTTAGAAGATAAAGTGGGAAATGCCTTTGAATCAATTGGGACAGGAGACCGCTTCCTGAACATAACACCAGTAGCACAGACACTGAGATCAATAATTGATAAGTGGGACCTCCTGAAACTGAGAAGCTACTGTAAGGCAAAGGAAACAGTCAGCAAGACAAAACGGCAGCCCACAGAATTGGAAAAGATATTCATGAACCCCACAACTGGCAGAGTGCTGATCTCCAAAATAGAAAAAGAAGTCAAGAAGCTAGTCTTCAAAACACCAAACAATCCAATTAAAAGTGGGGTATGGAACGAAATAGATAATTCTCAATAGAAGAATCTAAAATGGCTGAAAAACACATAAGAAAGTGTTCAACATCCTTAGCCATCAGGGAAATGCAAATCAAAACAACTCTGAGATACCATCTTACTGCTATCAGAATGGCCAAAATCAAAAACACCAAGGACAGTTTATGATGAAGAGGTTGTGGAGAAAGGGGAACACTTCTCCACTGCTGGTGGGAGTGCCAACTTGTACAACCACTTTAGAAATCAGTATGGCGACTCCTCAAGAAAATGGGAATCAGTCTACCACAAGATCCAGCAACTCCACTCTTAGGCATAGAACCAAAAGAAGCACATTCACACAACAAGGACATCTGTTCAACCATGTTCATAGAAGGACTATTTGTAATAGCCACAAACTCCAAGCAGCCTAGATGCCCCTCAACCAGAGGATGACTAGAGAAAATGTGGTACATTTACACAAAGGAGTACAACTCAGCGGAAAAAAACAATGGAATATTGAAATTTGCAGGAAAATGGATGGTACTAGAAGAAGCCATTCTGAGCGAGGTAGCCCAGTCACAAAAAGCCAACCATGATATGTACTCACTCACATGTGGATTTTAGACATGGAGCAAAGGATTACCAGCCAACAATCCACAGTGCCAGAGAAGCTAGAAAACAAGGAGGACCCTAAGGGACACATACATGGTCCCCTGGAGAAGTGGAGACGGTCAAGATCCTCTGAGCAAAATGGGAGCCTGGGAAGAGGGGGGAGGGAGCTGGGAGACTGAGAAGGGGAGAAGAGGAGATATGCGGAGGCCAAGAGGGAGCAGAAAGTTGGAGTTGGGAAGAACACAAGATAACAAGATTGGAGATACCATAATAGAGGGACACATTTTAGGTTTACAGAGAAATTAGGCACTGGGAAAATGTCCGCAGATCTACAAAGATGATAAGCCATCAATCTAAGCAACAGAGGAGAGGCTACCTTAAATGCCCTCCCCTGATAATGAGATTGATGACTGAATTATATGCCACCCGACAGCCCTCAGCCAGCAGCTGGTGGAAGTAGAAGCAGACAGCCACAGCTAATCACTGAACTGAACTGGAATCCAGATGCAGAGAAGGATGAGTGAAGAACAAAGGGGTCCAGACCAAGCTGGTGAAACCCACAGAACTAACTCACCTGAACATCGGGGGAACTCTTGCTCTCCAGACTGATGGCTGGGATACCAGCCTGGGACTGATGCA
>NW_023276939.1:41613-53077 GCF_003668045.3 Cricetulus griseus | reverse complement strand
ATATGTTGGCATTTAAGGGAGACATCAATCTTATTACAAGGAAATGGCATTTAACATACCCTCTAACCCACTTTTTAGATTCTTAGTTGAAGGTATCCTTATACATTCCTCAGAATTTTTCTATTGTCTATTTACTTTTTAATCCTATAATGGCTTCCTCTATCAAGGTATCACTTTCCTTGTTCTCATTCTCTGCCCTTGCTCCAACTTGATCTTCCTGGTCACTTACCTTCTCCCCCCTCTCTCCTTTCTGGTCCCCCTCCTTTTTCTCTTAGGTCCCTCTTCCATCCCCTCATGCTCCCAATTTACTCAGGATACCTTCTCCATTTCCCCTTCTCAGGGGATCAATGTATGTCTCTCTTAGATTCCTACTTGATTCCTAGCTTCTCTGGGGTCATAGATTGTAGGCAGGTTTTTTCTTTGCGCTATATCTAATACCCACTTATGAGTGAGTACATTCCATGCTTCTCTTTATGTGTCTGGGTTACCTCACTTCAGCATGCTTTCTTCTAGTTTCCTCCATTTGCCCGCAATTTTCAAATTTTTATTTTTTTTAATGCAGAGAAGTACTATATTGTTTATATTTTCGGCATTTTCTTTATCCATTCTTTGACCTCAGGGCATCAAGTTTGCTTATATTTCAGATTCTGACTATTGAAAATAGTACTGCTATGAACATAGTTGAACAGATGTACTTGTAGTATCAATAAACATCATTTGCTTTTATTCCTAAGACTGGAATTGCTGGATCTTCAGGTAGACTCATTCCATTTTTGTGAGAAACTGCCTCACTAATTTTTAAGTTACTGTATAAATTTTCATTACCTCCAGCAATGAAGGAGTGTTCACTTTCTCCATATCCTCTCCAGTATAAGCAGTCATTGGTGTTTTTTTTTTATTTTAGCCATTCTGACAGTTAAAATGGTATCTCAAAGATGTTCTGATCTTCATTGCCCAGATGTCTAAGGATGTTGAGCAATTCCTTAAGTGGCTTTTGACCATTTGCCATTTCTGTGTTGAGAATTCTCTATTTAGATCTGTACCCTCATTTTAAGTGGAGTATTTTGTGTTTGTGTTACTATTTTCTTGAGTTCATTTTATATTTTTGAGATCAGGCCTTTATCAGAAGCTGGGTTGCATAAGATCTTTTCCCATTCTGTAGGCTGCCCTAATGGCTGGTTAAATCTATCCTTTCCCTTACAGAAGCTTCTCAGTATCAGGAGTCCCCATTTATGAATTCTCAATCTAAATGTCTGTTTTAATGGTGTTATGTTCAGCAAATAGTGTCCTGTGTCAATGCATTCAGGTATACTTCCAACTTCTCTTCTAAGTTGTTCAATATGACTGGTTTCATGTTGATGTCTTGATCAATTTGAATTTATGTTCTGCATAATAGTTTCTGTGGGTTTCACTAAGCTTGTCTGGACCCCTTTGCTCATTACTCGTCTTTCTCTGCAACTGGATTCCAGTACAGTTCAGTGAGTAGTTGTGGGTGTATGATTATACTTCCATCAGCTGATGGATGAAGACTTTAGGATGGCATATAAGTTAGTCATCAATCTCATTATCATGGGAGGGCAGGTAAGGGCATGTAAGTGTATAAAATTTACATTTTATACACTTGTCACAAAGGTACAAATATCAAAAATATGTAAAATATATTTGAAAGTGTGAACAGGTTTTTGAGAAAAAGCCAAGATATAAGGCAGGAAAATATAGTCAACATTTAATCAAAAGAACAAAGAAAACATAGGAAAGGGAAAGGTTGATCTTGACTAATGTTTTGCAGCTCCCTATAAATCAATGTGTATAAAAATTAAATAGACACAGACTTCAAAACTTTCACAAATTTCCCTCAATGTGACCCTTGAACTCTTCTTTTAGGCCCTTGAACTACACATGAAAACTAATAAAAATTTCAAGCACCATGCTCTAGAGTTTTCACCAGAATAGGACTGATCTCTTGTGATGGGTAATCAGCTCCTTATAATTCAGTTTGTTTCAGGTAAATAAAACCCAACTGATGCTCAATGACAAAACAACAAAGAAAATAATTCAAAACAGTTAAACAAATGGAATGATGCTGAAAACAGTTATATGGATGAAAACACCTATGAACCCCTGATTTTGACAATGAAGTTAAATTATACAATGGAAAAAAGGAAGCATCTTCAGAAAATTGTGCTGGCATACTGGATAATGACATGTAGTGTATAGATGGTTCAGTATCTATTGCCATGCACAAAACTCAAGTCCAAATGTATCAAAGACCTCAACATATATCCAACCACACTGAAACTCTTAGAAGAAAAAAGTAGGAGGTACCCTCAAACAATTGGTACAGAGGACCCATTCCTGAACATAACAACAGTAGCACAGATACTGAGATCAACAATTAATAAATGGGACCTCCTGAAACTGAGAAGCTTCTGTAAGGCAATGCACAGAGGCAACAAGACAAAATGGAAAGACTGGCAAAAGATATTCACTAACCCTACATCTTACAGAGGCCTGGTTTCCAAATTATACAAAGAATTCAATAGGCTCATCATTAAAACACCAACAATTCAGCTTAAACAGTGGGGTACAGAATTAGAGACTTCTCAATAGATCAATCTAGAATGATTAAAAGACACTTGAGAAAGTGCTTAATATAATTAGCATTGAGGGAAATGTAAAACAATACAACACTGAGATACCATCTTGCTCCTGTCAGAATGGCTAAAATCAAAACCACCAATGACAGGTTATGCTGGAGAGGATGCTGAGAAAGGGGAACACTCCTCTACTGCTGGTGGGAGTGCAAACACATAAAGCCACTTTGGAAATCAATATGGCAGTTCCTCAGGAAAATGGGAATCAGTCTACATTTCCACTCTTAAGCAAATACCTAAAGATGAACATTGATACAAGAAAAACATCTGTTCAACTATGTTCATAGAAGCATTGTTTGAAAGAGGCAGAACGTGGAAGCAACCTAGATGCCCCTTCACTGAGGAATGGATAAAAAATGTGGTACATTTATGCAATGGAGTACTACTCAGCATAAAAAAACAATGGAAACTGAAATTCACAGACAAATGGATGGAACTAGAAGAAATCCTGAGTGTGGTAACCCAGTCACAAAAAGACAAACATGCTTTGTACTCACTCATATAGTGATTTTAGATATGGATCATGGTATGGCTACCCAAGAAACCACATCACCAGGAAAGGTAGGAAAATAAGGAGGACCTAAAGACAGATATACATCATACTCCAGAGAATGGGAAAGGGACAAGATCTCCTGAGAGAGTTAGGAGCATGGGGGGAGGGGAGATGGAGCTATGAAATAGGGAATGTGAGAAGATGAGGGGAGAGGAGAAGATTATGGAGAAATATGATTGAGTCTGGGAAGAATAGTAGAGTGTAAGAAAAGAGATACCATAATAGAGGGAGCCATTATAGGATTTTTGTTTAATTTTGCATTTTTTATTCCTGTTGTGGAATAATCACTCTGGTTGGTTCAATAAAAACTCTAAATGGCCAATGTTTAGGATGGTAATACAAGTCATGACAAAAAAATGGTTTTGGTATAAAATATTGGATTAAGGATAGACAATACAAAACTCCAAATTTGCCAAATATAAATGGACTGGTCATAGGAAATGACGTTCTTACCTGACAATTATTCTTATTTTTCTTTCAGAATTTTTTATTTGAATTAGAAACAAGAATGATTTACATGACAATCCCAGTTCTCTTCTGCATCCCATTCTCCCCTACAACCTGAACTAAAACCCGACCTATCATATATCCTTTCTGCTCCCCCTGGATGCTAAGGCCTTCCAAAGCCTTTGGTATAGGGTCTAGGCCCAACCCCATGCGTCTTGCCTCAGGAAGTATTCCTCTATGTGGAAATGGGCTCCCAAAGTCGACACCTATTCTATGGATAAGTGCTGAACTACTACAGGAGGTCCTTTAAGTTTCTGAGGATTCCTCAATGAAATCCCTCTTCCTTGGGTCAGGATCAGTCCCATGCTGGTATCCAAGATATCAGTCTGGGGAGCAAGAGCTCCCGGATGTTATGGTCAGTTGTTTTTGTGAGTTTCACCAGCCTTGTCTGGACACCTTTGCTCTTCACTCATCCTTCTCTGCATCAGGATTCCAGTTCAGTACAGTGGTAAGCTGTGGGTATCTGCTTCTACTGACACAAGTGGTTGGATAAGGGCTATTGCGTGGCATATAAGTCAGTCATCAATCTTATTATCATGGGAGGGCAATTAAGTAGCCTCTCTTCTGTTACTTATATTGTTAGCTGGTGTCATCTTTGTAGATCTCCAGACATTTCCCTACACCCTGATTTCTTTGTAAACCTAAAATGTCTCTCTCTTTTATGGTATCTCCAAACTTGTTATCTTCTATTCTTCCCTTTACTCAAAGTTTCTGCTCCCTCATGTCCTCCTCACCACTCCTTTTTTCCCATTTTCATTCTCATAGCTCCCTCCCCGCTCTTCTGGAGCTCTCAATTTGCTCAGGAGATCTTGACCTTTTCCTCTTCTCCATGGGACCATGTATGTCTCTCTTAAGGTGCTCCTTGTTTACTAGCTTCTCTGGCAGTGTGGATTGTAGGCTGGTAATCCTTTATTCTATGTCTACACTCTACATATGAGTGAGTACATATCATGTTTGATTTTTTGTGATTGGGTTACCTCGCTCAGAATGGTTTCTTCTAGTTCCATCCATTTTCCTACAAATTTCAAGATTCCATTGTTATTTTTTTTTTCTGCTGAGTAGTACTCCATTGAGTAAATGTACCGCATTTTCTCTATCCATTCTTTCGGTGAGGGGCATCTAGGCTGCTTCCAGTTTCTGGCTATTACAAATAGTGCCGCTATGAACATCACTGAACAGATGTCCTTGTTGTATGAATCTGCTTCTTTTGGATATATGTCTAAGATTGGAATTGCTGAATGATTTGGCAGACCCATTCTCATTTTCTTGAGGAGCTGCCATACTGATTTCTAAAGTGGCTGTAAAAGTTGGGAGTCCCATCAGCTGTGGAAGAGTGTTCCCCTTTCTCCACATCCTCTCCATCATAAACTATCATTTTTTTTTTAATTTTAGCCATTCTAACAAGAGTAAGATGGTATCTCAAAGTTGTATACTGATTTCCAAAGTGGTTGTACAAGTTTGCACTCACACTAGCAATGGAGGAGTGTTCCTCTACTACTACTACCTTCAGCAAAGTTTCAGGACACAAGATTAACTCAAAAAATATGTGTCGCTACTATATACAGATGATAAGTATGCTGAGAAGGAAATCAGAGAAAAATCTCCTTTTACAATAGCAACTAAAAACATAAAATACCTTGGGGTAACACTAATTGAAAACAATAAAGACCTTTATAGTAAGAACTTTGAGTCTTTAAATTATGAAATTAATTAAAGGAAATGGAAAGATCTCCCACGCTCTTGGATAGGTAGGATCAACCTAGTAAAAATGACAATCTTGACAAAAGCAATCTACAGATTCAATAAAATTCACATCAAAATCCCAACACAGTTCTTCACAGACCTTGAAAGAACAGTACCCAACTTATTCTGAGAAAAAAAAAACAGAATAGCCAAAACAACCCTGATCAATAAAGGAACTTCTGAAGGCATCACCATCCCTGAATTCAAGCTCTGTTACAGAGCCATAGTCCTGGAAACAGCTTGGTAATGGCATAAAAATAGACACGTTGACCAATGGAATCTAATTGAAAACCCTGATATTAACTCACACACCTTGGGACACCTAATTTTTGACAAGGAAGCTAAAGCTATACAATGGAAAAAAGCAAAGCATCTTCAACAAATTGTGTTGGTATAACTGGATTCTGACATGTACAAGATTGCAAACTGATCCATAGCTATCACCATACCCAAAACTTGATTCCCAATGGAACAAGTACCTTAACATATATTCAGCCACACTGAACCTTCTAGAAGAGAACGTAGGTGGTGCCCTCAAACAAATTGGTACAGGAGACAACTTTCTGAACATAACACCAGTAGCACAAACATTGAGATTGACAATTAATAAATAGGATCTCTTGAAACTGAGAAGCTTCTGTAAGGCAAAGGACACAGTCAGCAAGGTAAAACGCCAGCCCAAAGAATGGGAACACATCTTCACCAACCACATATATGACAGAGGGCTGATCTCCAAAATATTCAATGAACACAATAAGCTATCTACCAAAACACCAAACAATGTAATTAAAAAGTGGAGTGCAGAACTAAATAGATAATTCTCAATAGAGGATTCTAAAATGGATGAAAGAAAGTTGAGAAAGTGCTCAACATCCTTAGCCATCAGGGAAATGAAGCTCAAAACCACTCTGAGATACGTTCTTACTGCAATCAGAATGACTAAAATCAATAACACCAATGGCAGTGTATGGTGGACAGGATGTGGAGAAAGAACTTCTTTAAAATAATTTTTTTTAAATTCTGTATGATTTGTAGGTTCTATTCCATTACTGATGCTGTATTATATTTGACAATTTAATGACTCCAATAAACTTGCCACATTTTAACATTGTGAGTGTTTTTTCTCGTGTGGTTTCTGTAATGAGAGTTAAGCTTGAAGAACCCAAGAGAGGTTTTTCCCACATGCTTCAAATTTTTAAGCTTTCTCTTCTGTATGGATGTAGAGAGTTTTTGCAGAGATGATACATGGGAACATGACCTAGAACATAACATAATCATTAAAATTCTAAGTATTCTGATTTCTATATGTGTGTAGTGTCCTGGACGAGGTGAATCATGGGTAGAGAATATGCCACAATTTGTGTATTTTTTAACATTTTCTCTGTTATCTATTCTTTGATTAACTTAAAATGTTGAGCTTTTATAAAGGACTCACCACATACAATTGAATTGTAAGCTTTCTGTCCAGTATGTATTCTTTGATGATTTTTAAGTTTTGATCTCTTAGTAATGGATTTCCCACATATATTACAATGGTGAGTTTTCTGTCCAGTGTGTATTCTTTGATGAATGTGAATTGTTGAGAGCCCACCTCTTCTGCAATAAAGCTTCTGAAAGTTGAAAGAGTCACAAGGCATCTCTACATAGTTACATAAGTGGTAACTTTGTTGGGGAGGGGTGTCTAGCTGAATAGCTGCCATCATATGGGGCAAGGAGTTCCAAGGGTGCCAGCTTTATGTATCATTATGAATTGTATACAGATGTTACTGTAAGGGACTCCTGTGATTTGCAGCTCAGTTATGTTACTGCAAGTAATGTCAATGTAGTCGTGAACTAAATAACGGATGCTTAGATGGGCTTGTGTCACTCCTCCTACGTCAGTGCCCTGGATTTTTTAAATAGATATAGTGGTTTATGTCTCCCAGTGAACAAATGATACGGAATAGCCATTATGGTGTTTTTGCTAGCATGAAATGCAGTAAATAATAGAATCATTTATCGCTAAATGTTTATTGTTAGGAATCTGTATCTATATACATGAGTAGACATATATATGCATATATATAGTAACACGAAATAGATTCAATTAACATTAATGTCATCACATCATGAGTTAGTGTTACACATGCATACATACATGAAATATATAAATGATAGGAAAACAAGGTGCAAGAGACCATATATACACATAATGTGTAACATTTGGAGAATTTTCATCTGTACAGTTGTTAATATAATTTAAGCACTGACTCCCATTACCTAAATGAATGCCTGCCTTTATGAAATTATTTTATTACCTCCATAACATTGAATCAGAATCATTGTAAATGTTATTTTAAAAGATTTCCAATGCAGTTTATGAATTATATAGAAATTCAAGCTGGAGAATCGAAAGTAATAAAATACTCATACTTCTCTTTGAATTCCCTCCAAGGTAATGTTTTGGGCTACCCTTATGCTGGATTAGTTTCCTTTTTTATTTATTGGAAACAAGTTTATTTTACATGTCTGTCACAGTTCCTTCCCTCTCCCTCTCCTCCTCCCCTGCCCCATGTCCTCATCTCAACCCCTGTCTGAATCCTAGGGTGGGTGAGGCCTTCCAGGGTATATTCAAAGTCTGTCATGTCATATCTAGCTTGCCCTAGACAATCCCCTGTGTGTCTAGGCAGAGAGTATCCCTAAGGATTATTTTACTATTAATGAACCTGTGTTGCCAGTGATGATTGATTATTAACCCAACTCTTTTATATACATTGGGATTTAGTCTTATTGTCATGAAGGCTTATATTAGGGCAGGGCATGATGCTGTATCTACAACGCAGCTATATCACAAGGGAGGTTCCCCTTCATTTGGCCCTCTGAGCTATTACAGACCATATCTGCACAGACGGGATTACAGACTCCATAGTTTTTCTCACACATTCTCTAAATGGAAACTTCATGAAAAATAAGTTTTCTTCATTCTTAGGTACAGGATGTTGTCAGTATTTTTCTCTACAAGCAGACATGATGTCAGAAGTATTGTTCTCTCTTCCTAGATAGAAATTTTAGATACAAAATTTAAACTTTCCATTTTAAGGCAACTCTATGGAAATCTGTTTTGCCTTTAACCTAGGACTGACTGGGTATATACTTCTTGCCATTTGCTCTTGTTACTTCACTGGCAATAGGTTTTAAGGGTGTGTGTTCTTACTTTTCTGTCTCTTAGTGCATACTTGACATATGCTCTCTTCGTATGTAGTTTTGTATCAAGTATAAATCATTTTCTTTAGAATAAAAGAGGAATTGTAGTGAGAGATGCAACCAGACTCACTTATGGCACTGACCATGCCCATTTCTGCATGGTCACAGGGATGAAGTGGAGCATGGTATTTGGTCTGGGGTTCAGGACAGACTTGCTCTCTTTTTGTTCCCTTTGGGTCATGGAGAGCAGCTGGGTATGAATCCTTATAGCTAGAACTTTTGGGTTAATCAGTTTATTATGCAAGTGAATACTCACAGATAAAATTAACCTATAATTAACCCAGTACCATGTATCTTCATCTGTATATCTACACATGTTTTCTCTTAGTTTTATATGATATATTCTGTGTTTCTTTTTTTGTGTGTGTTGCATGTACTTCTGCCTTCCAAGTTCTGGGATTGAAGAAACCACCACCTCCTGGCTTAGTTTTCTTAATCAGCAGAGTGCAACTTCCTCAGGGATATTGTCATTCTCAGTGGAAGAACCTTCCCACAACCATCACCATGTGACACCACCTCTCACAGACCTTGAAACTAACCCTTGTGATCTGGTCAAGACATCAACTGTGTTTCCATCAGATGATACTTGCTTATGTCATTTTAAGAATTCAAGCAAACTGGGAAAGAGAACAGTATAGGAGAGTATTTTAAAAATCCAATACCAATATACTAACCATAAAAACCAATTAACAATCAAAATCACAAACGATAATGATAGGGAAAACATGAAAACACAGATACACAAAGAAATAGAGAGGGAAGACTCTAAGATAAAGGGGAGAAAAGTAAACTTGTTTTCCAATATAAAGTCCACAAGCTTAGGTAATTGTTCCTCATTTTTAGAGAAACTGCATTATAATTAAATTATAATAAAAACCACACAAAATCAATGTTACCACTGATGAAAGGAGACACCAAACAGACCTGTACTTATAAAACTGTCCTTTGAATAGGAATGACAAGATTACAGTCAAAATAAAAATTCAAAGAAATCAATGGCCAGCATTCTCCCTGTAAACTCCAATCCCCTCAATTGGCAATAGGAGAAAATGGGTTGGGAATGGAAGGCCGTTTCAGCAGAAAGTGAGATATTTGCTTAAAGCATTCTGCTGTTTGAACTTCGGAGGATATAGCTTTGAGTGCTAAATGCATTTCATTCCCCTATGATGAAGAAAACAATGTCTATTAGAATAAGGTGGACACCATATTGTTTTCTACAATTGTTGATTGAATCCAATCAATTCCTCAGAGTGAGGAAATGAAAACTTTTCAAAGCAAGTTCAAGATTAACACTTTTTTTAGAGAAACTCTGTGTGATATGTATTTTACAACAGGGAAGACAAGTTTGTTTTGCTATAACTTCTTTATTAACAGCATGTATCCACTGGTGGTTTATGTTAAAAGAGGATCCATTCTGGCAAAGAGTTTTCATTCCACATAAGCTGTTTAAATTTAAGAAAGACTCCGTGTGACAGGGTTCAACTAGAAGGTATTTTATTAGGCAAAGGGCTGATAACATGGGGAAAGGGAGGGGAGAGACCAGCCTTCAGGGATAGGAGCAATAGGAGAGAGGGATGAAGGGCAGACAGAAAGAGAGAGAGAGAGAGAGAGAGAGAGAGAAAGAGAGAGAGAGAAAGAGGACACAGACACAGAGAGGGAGAGAGGGAGAGCAGAATGGGAGATGGGCAGGGTCCTTTTAAAAGGGAACATAGTGAAAAAACACTGGTGGCCCTCTTAGTAGCTGAAGCTGAAGGCATATCCTGTCAGAAACCCAAGTACATGCCAATACAGATGGCTGAATACTAACTACTGTCATCAGTAAAACTCCTTTACATTGGCATAAGGTTATGCTTTGGAAAATTTAATTGGGGTAGAAGATTGCAACTCTAACTACTTAGGCTGATGGAAATTTGCAGAGAAAAACTATCTTTTAGAGTATATGTTATGATGTAGATATAAACATGATGTGAGATTTATTTTTACTTATTTATCTTTATTTATTTATTTTTGATTTTTTGACACAGGGTTTCTCTGTGTAGCTTTGGAGCCTATCCTGGCACTCACTCTGGAGAACAGGCTGGCCTCAAACTCACAGAGAATCGCCTGCCTCTGCCTCCCGAGTGCTGGGATTAAAGGTGTGCACCACCGATGCCCAGCAATGTGTGATTTAATATAGTACATTATAATGTATACTGTTAGAGATACATGTAAAAGATATTATCAGTACCACAGTCCTCACACATAAAAGACGTAGAACACAAATACAAATAAATGGGCAAAACACAAATGTACACTGTTAATGATAGTTATTTCTTTCCTTCTGAGAAAGCTTCCTCAGAGGAAGGGCACATATGCTTCTATGGAGGACCAGAAAGAATTCTTTTGACAGTCATTACTGCTGTCTATTCAAGGCTATGACATTACTGTACAGAAATTTATTTTTAAACTTTATGTATATGTGTGTTTGTCCACATTTGGATGTTTGCAGTACCTGAAGAGGCCAGAAGAGGGAAACAATTTCCTTGGACAAGAAGTTGCAGGAGATAGTTAGCAACCACTGTTTCTAGAAATATAATCTATGTCCAATGCAATAATACACAGTGCTTTTTATGGCTAAGCTCACTTTCTAGCCAAATTTTTATGTAACATTTATTTTTATCCATTTTATTTAAAATATATGGCATCACTTTCTTTGCTTTCTGAATTTTTTCCCTTCTTAATTCTTTTAAGTAGGTGTGAATAAAGTATTTGCAAATATGTACAT
>NW_023276939.1:24387-41113 GCF_003668045.3 Cricetulus griseus | reverse complement strand
GAAATGAGGGAAATGTACCAAAGAAATGATCAGGATGGAAGCTGACAATAAATGACTTTAAAAGATGGTTGCCTAACCAAAACCACAAGTGTGAGTTTATCTCCCATATGATAATAGGCATCATTGGGAGCTCACATGTCCACATATGAGATTTACCCTGCTTGATTTTATACCTCCTGTTGGGAGAAATTGGGAACTTTCAGGCTCGAAGTCTGACTTGTCTGAATGGGCTCATATTCTGCTTCCCTGATACCTGCAAACATTCAGTTTGGAACTCTGAACGGTGGTGACTTGTTGGGAGCCATACAGGTTGGCATTATCTATTAGGCCTAAACTTGGCATGCCATTATAGAACTGTCTTTTGATTATAAATGACTCCCAGAAGCATGAGTACCCAGAAGGATCAACATGACCAAGACGTCAATCCATTGTTCCAAACACAGGTCCATTTACATAAGTGAACCTCCCGCATCTCACCATTTACCTAGGTAACCCTCCTTCTCCCCTCCACTCATGAACTTTAGACCCTGCCAATATTTTCTTTCTGTAGTTTTCTAACATCCTGCTTAAATGATCACCTTTATCTTGGGCTCTTCTCCCCCTCTCCCTTTACCTCATAATACTGGCTATATAGGCTAGCCTGGAAAAAATAAAATTTGCCACTTAATCAGAATCCTGTCTGTGGTCATTCAATCTTGTCACTTGTCCCCATTCCCTCCTCCGCCCCCCCCCGGATATCTTGCTGTAGATTGCCGTTCCACAGGTCCAGACAACTACAGTGACTAGAGATGACATACAGATTGTGGCAAGAACCTGATATTGAAGTCACTCTATTGTTTGCTCCATATGATATTTCCAGAGCAGTGGAGAATGGAAGAATTGTTAGGGAGATACCTAAGTTTTGATGCTCGAGTATCAAATGCCACACAGGATTCTTTGGTTGTAACTGAGGACAAGCTGACATGTACTGTATTTTGTTTCCACTTAGCTGTGATGGGTCAGCCCCCTTCACTTCTTCCACTCTTTAATTTTTGGCAACTCATGCTGTTGTCAGTGACAGTACCCGCAGTCCCTTCTGGGACTGTAATGCTTCTCAGTCCACCCCAGCAATCACTGGTACCCTCCTGATTAACAGGAATAAGGTTGTTCTATGTGACATTTATATCACCCCCAGTGAGTAACATCTAGTGAAAGAGTAGAGACCATGAAATTCTAAATTCCAAGTGAATTTCATTTGGGAAAAAACTGATTCCTCAAGATAAGATTCTATCTACTGTAGCAATATTTATGGCTTCTCTGAACATCTTGTTGGAGAGGCAGAACCTGAGGGTTTGGGTAGGCTTTCAGATGGAAAAACTTTTAATATATGGCTTACTTATATTTCCTAGCTGTGCATATCACTTACCTTCCATCTAAACCTGTTATGACCCAAGGATGAATTACTTATCTTTTGTCTACATCACTGTTCCAGATAGTATCAGGCAGGAATCATCTCCCTCTTTCTATTATAAAAACAGCATTTTCAATACTGAAACATTGAACAATAAACAGAAATGGACTCAACAGACTTTCTGTACATATTTGCAAATACTTTATTCACACCTACTTAAAAGAATTAAGAAGGGAAAAAATTCAGAAAGCAAAGAAAGTGATGCCATATATTTTAAATAAAATGGATAAAAATAAATGTTACATAAAAATTTGGCTAGAAAGTGAGCTTAGCCATAAAAAGCACTGTGTATTATTGCATTGGACATAGATTATATTTCTAGAAACAGTGGTTGCTAACTATCTCCTGCAACTTCTGGTCCAAGGAAATTGTTTCCCTCTTCTGGCCTCTTCAGGTACTGCAAACATCCAAATGTGGACAAACACACATATACATAAAGTTTAAAAATAAATTTCTGTACAGTAATGTCATAGCCTTGAATAGACAGCAGTAATGACTGTCAAAAAATTCTTTCTGGTCCTCCATGGAAGCATATGTGCCCTTCCTCTGAGGAAGCTTTCTCAGAAGGAAAGAAATAACTATCATTAACAGTGTGCATTTGTGTTTTGCCCATTTATTTGTATTTGTGTTCTACGTCTTTTATGTGTGAGGACTGTGGTACTGATATATCTTTTACATGTATCTCTAACAGTATACATTATAATGTACTATATTAAATCACACATTGCTGGGCATCGGTGGTGCACACCTTTAATCCCAGCACTCGGGAGGCAGAGGCAGGCGATTCTCTGTGAGTTTGAGGCCAGCCTGTTCTCCAGAGTGAGTGCCAGGATAGGCTCCAAAGCTACACAGAGAAACCCTGTGTCAAAAAATCAAAAATAAATAAATAAAGATAAATAAGTAAAAATAAATCTCACATTATGTTTATATCTACATCATAACATATACTCTAAAAGATAGTTTTTCTCTGTAAATTTCCATCAGCCTAAGTAGTTAGAGTTGCAATCTTCTACCCCAATTAAATTTTGCAAAGCATAACCTTATGCCAATGTAAAGGAGTTTTACTGATGACAGTAGTTAGTATTCAGCCATCTGTATTGGCCTGTACTTGGGTTTCTGACAGGATATGCCTTCAGCTTCAGCTACTAAGAGGGCCACCAGTGTTTTTTCACTGTGTTCCCTTTTAAAAGGACCCTGCCCATCTCCCATTCTGCTCTCCCTCTCTCCCTCTCTGTGTCTGTGTCCTCTCTCCCTCTCTCTCTCTCTCTCTCTCTCTCTCTCTCTCTCCACCTCTCTCCATCTCTCTCCTGCACTCATCTTCTAGCTCGTCTGCCACCTTCATCTCTCTCCTATTGCTCCTATCCCTGAAGGCTGGTCTCTCCCCTCCCTTTCCCCATGTTATCATCCCTTTGCCTAATAAAATACCTTCTAGTTGAACCCAGTCACAAGGAGTTTTTCTTAAATTTAAACAGCGTATGTGGAATGAAAACTCTTTGCCAGGATGGATCCTCTTTTAACATAAACCACCAGTGGATACATGCTCTTAAAAAAGAAGTTATAGCAAAACAAACTTGTCTTCCCTGTTGTAAAATACATATCACACAGAGTTTCTCTAAAAAAGTGTTAATCTTGAACTTGCTTTGAAAAGTTTTCATTTCCTCACTCTGAGGAATTGATTGGATTCAATCAACAATTGTAGAAAACAATATGGTGTCCACCTTATTCTAATAGACATTGTTTTCTTCATCATAGGGGAATGAAATGCATTTAGCACTCAAAGCTATATCCTCCGAAGTTCAAACAGCAGAATGCTTTAAGCAAATATCTCACTTTCTGCTGAAACGGCCTTCCATTCCCAACCCATTTTCTCCTATTGCCAATTGAGGGGATTGGAGTTTACAGGGAGAATGCTGGCCATTGATTTCTTTGAATTTTTATTTTGACTGTAATCTTGTCATTCCTATTCAAAGGACAGTTTTATAAGTACAGGTCTGTTTGGTGTCTCCTTTCATCAGTGGTAACATTGATTTTGTGTGGTTTTTATTATAATTTAATTATAATGCAGTTTCTCTAAAAATGAGGAACAATTACCTAAGCTTGTGGACTTTATATTGGAAAACAAGTTTACTTTTCTCCCCTTTATCTTAGAGTCTTCCCTCTCTATTTCTTTGTGTATCTGTGTTTTCATGTTTTCCCTATCATTATCGTTTGTGATTTTGTTTGTTAATTGGTTTTTATGGTTAGTACATTGGTATTGGATTTTTAAAATACTCTCCTATACTGTTCTCTTTCCCAGTTTGCTTGAATTCTTAAAATGACATAAGCAAGTATCATCTGATGGAAACACAGTTGATGTCTTGACCAGATCACAAGGGTTAGTTTCAAGGTCTGTGAGAGGTGGTGTCACATGGTGATGGTTGTGGGAAGGTTCTTCCACTGAGAATGACAATATCCCTGAGGAAGTTGCACTCTGCTGATTAAGAAAACTAAGCCAGGAGGTGGTGGTTTCTTCAATCCCAGAACTTGGAAGGCAGAAGTACATGCAACACACACAAAAAAAGAAACACAGAATATATCATATAAAACTAAGAGAAAACATGTGTAGATATACAGATGAAGATACATGGTACTGGGTTAATTATAGGTTAATTTTATCTGTGAGTATTCACTTGCATAATAAACTGATTAACCCAAAAGTTCTAGCTATAAGGATTCATACCCAGCTGCTCTCCATGACCCAAAGGGAACAAAAAGAGAGCAAGTCTGTCCTGAACCCCAGACCAAATACCATGCTCCACTTCATCCCTGTGACCATGCAGAAATGGGCATGGTCAGTGCCATAAGTGAGTCTGGTTGCATCTCTCACTACAATTCCTCTTTTATTCTAAAGAAAATGATTTATACTTGATACAAAACTACATACGAAGAGAGCATATGTCAAGTATGCACTAAGAGACAGAAAAGTAAGAACACACGCCCTTAAAACCTATTGCCAGTGAAGTAACAAGAGCAAATGGCAAGAAGTATATACCCAGTCAGTCCTAGGTTAAAGGCAAAACAGATTTCCATAGAGTTGCCTTAAAATGGAAAGTTTAAATTTTGTATCTAAAATTTCTATCTAGGAAGAGAGAACAATACTTCTGACATCATGTCTGCTTGTAGAGAAAAATACTGACAACATCCTGTACCTAAGAATGAAGAAAACTTATTTTTCATGAAGTTTCCATTTAGAGAATGTGTGAGAAAAACTATGGAGTCTGTAATCCCGTCTGTGCAGATATGGTCTGTAATAGCTCAGAGGGCCAAATGAAGGGGAACCTCCCTTGTGATATAGCTGCGTTGTAGATACAGCATCATGCCCTGCCCTAATATAAGCCTTCATGACAATAAGACTAAATCCCAATGTATATAAAAGAGTTGGGTTAATAATCAATCATCACTGGCAACACAGGTTCATTAATAGTAAAATAATCCTTAGGGATACTCTCTGCCTAGACACACAGGGGATTGTCTAGGGCAAGCTAGATATGACATGACAGACTTTGAATATACCCTGGAAGGCCTCACCCACCCTAGGATTCAGACAGGGGTTGAGATGAGGACATGGGGCAGGGGAGGAGGAGAGGGAGAGGGAAGGAACTGTGACAGACATGTAAAATAAACTTGTTTCCAATAAATAAAAAAGGAAACTAATCCAGCATAAGGGTAGCCCAAAACATTACCTTGGAGGGAATTCAAAGAGAAGTATGAGTATTTTATTACTTTCGATTCTCCAGCTTGAATTTCTATATAATTCATAAACTGCATTGGAAATCTTTTAAAATAACATTTACAATGATTCTGATTCAATGTTATGGAGGTAATAAAATAATTTCATAAAGGCAGGCATTCATTTAGGTAATGGGAGTCAGTGCTTAAATTATATTAACAACTGTACAGATGAAAATTCTCCAAATGTTACACATTATGTGTATATATGGTCTCTTGCACCTTGTTTTCCTATCATTTATATATTTCATGTATGTATGCATGTGTAACACTAACTCATGATGTGATGACATTAATGTTAATTGAATCTATTTCGTGTTACTATATATATGCATATATATGTCTACTCATGTATATAGATACAGATTCCTAACAATAAACATTTAGCGATAAATGATTCTATTATTTACTGCATTTCATGCTAGCAAAAATACCATAATGGCTATTCCTGTATCATTTGTTCACTGGGAGACATAAACCACTATATCTATTTAAAAAATCCAGGGCACTGACGTAGGAGGAGTGACACAAGCCCATCTAAGCATCCGTTATTTAGTTCACGACTACATTGACATTACTTGCAGTAACATAACTGAGCTGCAAATCACAGGAGTCCCTTACAGTAACATCTGTATACAATTCATAATGATACATAAAGCTGGCACCCTTGGAACTCCTTGCCCCATATGATGGCAGCTATTCAGCTAGACACCCCTCCCCAACAAAGTTACCACTTATGTAACTATGTAGAGATGCCTTGTGACTCTTTCAACTTTCAGAAGCTTTATTGCAGAAGAGGTGGGCTCTCAACAATTCACATTCATCAAAGAATACACACTGGACAGAAAACTCACCATTGTAATATATGTGGGAAATCCATTACTAAGAGATCAAAACTTAAAAATCATCAAAGAATACATACTGGACAGAAAGCTTACAATTCAATTGTATGTGGTGAGTCCTTTATAAAAGCTCAACATTTTAAGTTAATCAAAGAATAGATAACAGAGAAAATGTTAAAAAATACACAAATTGTGGCATATTCTCTACCCATGATTCACCTCGTCCAGGACACTACACACATATAGAAATCAGAATACTTAGAATTTTAATGATTATGTTATGTTCTAGGTCATGTTCCCATGTATCATCTCTGCAAAAACTCTCTACATCCATACAGAAGAGAAAGCTTAAAAATTTGAAGCATGTGGGAAAAACCTCTCTTGGGTTCTTCAAGCTTAACTCTCATTACAGAAACCACACGAGAAAAAACACTCACAATGTTAAAATGTGGCAAGTTTATTGGAGTCATTAAATTGTCAAATATAATACAGCATCAGTAATGGAATAGAACCTACAAATCATACAGAATTTAAAAAAAATTATTTTAAAGAAGTTCTTTCTCCACATCCTGTCCACCATACACTGCCATTGGTGTTATTGATTTTAGTCATTCTGATTGCAGTAAGAACGTATCTCAGAGTGGTTTTGAGCTTCATTTCCCTGATGGCTAAGGATGTTGAGCACTTTCTCAACTTTCTTTCATCCATTTTAGAATCCTCTATTGAGAATTATCTATTTAGTTCTGCACTCCACTTTTTAATTACATTGTTTGGTGTTTTGGTAGATAGCTTATTGTGTTCATTGAATATTTTGGAGATCAGCCCTCTGTCATATATGTGGTTGGTGAAGATGTGTTCCCATTCTTTGGGCTGGCGTTTTACCTTGCTGACTGTGTCCTTTGCCTTACAGAAGCTTCTCAGTTTCAAGAGATCCTATTTATTAATTGTCAATCTCAATGTTTGTGCTACTGGTGTTATGTTCAGAAAGTTGTCTCCTGTACCAATTTGTTTGAGGGCACCACCTACGTTCTCTTCTAGAAGGTTCAGTGTGGCTGAATATATGTTAAGGTACTTGTTCCATTGGGAATCAAGTTTTGGGTATGGTGATAGCTATGGATCAGTTTGCAATCTTGTACATGTCAGAATCCAGTTATACCAACACAATTTGTTGAAGATGCTTTGCTTTTTTCCATTGTATAGCTTTAGCTTCCTTGTCAAAAATTAGGTGTCCCAAGGTGTGTGAGTTAATATCAGGGTTTTCAATTAGATTCCATTGGTCAACGTGTCTATTTTTATGCCATTACCAAGCTGTTTCCAGGACTATGGCTCTGTAACAGAGCTTGAATTCAGGGATGGTGATGCCTTCAGAAGTTCCTTTATTGATCAGGGTTGTTTTGGCTATTCTGTTTTTTTTTTCTCAGAATAAGTTGGGTACTGTTCTTTCAAGGTCTGTGAAGAACTGTGTTGGGATTTTGATGTGAATTTTATTGAATCTGTAGATTGCTTTTGTCAAGATTGTCATTTTTACTAGGTTGATCCTACCTATCCAAGAGCGTGGGAGATCTTTCCATTTCCTTTAATTAATTTCATAATTTAAAGACTCAAAGTTCTTACTATAAAGGTCTTTATTGTTTTCAATTAGTGTTACCCCAAGGTATTTTATGTTTTTAGTTGCTATTGTAAAAGGAGATTTTTCTCTGATTTCCTTCTCAGCATACTTATCATCTGTATATAGTAGCGACACATATTTTTTGAGTTAATCTTGTGTCCTGAAACTTTGCTGAAGGTAGTAGTAGTAGAGGAACACTCCTCCATTGCTAGTGTGAGTGCAAACTTGTACAACCACTTTGGAAATCAGTATACAACTTTGAGATACCATCTTACTCTTGTTAGAATGGCTAAAATTAAAAAAATGATAGTTTATGATGGAGAGGATGTGGAGAAAGGGGAACACTCTTCCACAGCTGATGGGACTCCCAACTTTTACAGCCACTTTAGAAATCAGTATGGCAGCTCCTCAAGAAAATGAGAATGGGTCTGCCAAATCATTCAGCAATTCCAATCTTAGACATATATCCAAAAGAAGCAGATTCATACAACAAGGACATCTGTTCAGTGATGTTCATAGCGGCACTATTTGTAATAGCCAGAAACTGGAAGCAGCCTAGATGCCCCTCACCGAAAGAATGGATAGAGAAAATGCGGTACATTTACTCAATGGAGTACTACTCAGCAGAAAAAAAAATAACAATGGAATCTTGAAATTTGTAGGAAAATGGATGGAACTAGAAGAAACCATTCTGAGCGAGGTAACCCAATCACAAAAAATCAAACATGATATGTACTCACTCATATGTAGAGTGTAGACATAGAATAAAGGATTACCAGCCTACAATCCACACTGCCAGAGAAGCTAGTAAACAAGGAGCACCTTAAGAGAGACATACATGGTCCCATGGAGAAGAGGAAAAGGTCAAGATCTCCTGAGCAAATTGAGAGCTCCAGAAGAGCGGGGAGGGAGCTATGAGAATGAAAATGGGAAAAAAGGAGTGGTGAGGAGGACATGAGGGAGCAGAAACTTTGAGTAAAGGGAAGAATAGAAGATAACAAGTTTGGAGATACCATAAAAGAGAGAGACATTTTAGGTTTACAAAGAAATCAGGGTGTAGGGAAATGTCTGGAGATCTACAAAGATGACACCAGCTAACAATATAAGTAACAGAAGAGAGGCTACTTAATTGCCCTCCCATGATAATAAGATTGATGACTGACTTATATGCCACGCAATAGCCCTTATCCAACCACTTGTGTCAGTAGAAGCAGATACCCACAGCTTACCACTGTACTGAACTGGAATCCTGATGCAGAGAAGGATGAGTGAAGAGCAAAGGTGTCCAGACAAGGCTGGTGAAACTCACAAAAACAACTGACCATAACATCCGGGAGCTCTTGCTCCCCAGACTGATATCTTGGATACCAGCATGGGACTGATCCTGACCCAAGGAAGAGGGATTTCATTGAGGAATCCTCAGAAACTTAAAGGACCTCCTGTAGTAGTTCAGCACTTATCCATAGAATAGGTGTCGACTTTGGGAGCCCATTTCCACATAGAGGAATACTTCCTGAGGCAAGACGCATGGGGTTGGGCCTAGACCCTATACCAAAGGCTTTGGAAGGCCTTAGCATCCAGGGGGAGCAGAAAGGATATATGATAGGTCGGGTTTTAGTTCAGGTTGTAGGGGAGAATGGGATGCAGAAGAGAACTGGGATTGTCATGTAAATCATTCTTGTTTCTAATTCAAATAAAAAATTCTGAAAGAAAAATAAGAATAATTGTCAGGTAAGAACGTCATTTCCTATGACCAGTCCATTTATATTTGGCAAATTTGGAGTTTTGTATTGTCTATCCTTAATCCAATATTTTATACCAAAACCATTTTTTTGTCATGACTTGTATTACCATCCTAAACATTGGCCATTTAGAGTTTTTATTGAACCAACCAGAGTGATTATTCCACAACAGGAATAAAAAATGCAAAATTAAACAAAAATCCTATAATGGCTCCCTCTATTATGGTATCTCTTTTCTTACACTCTACTATTCTTCCCAGACTCAATCATATTTCTCCATAATCTTCTCCTCTCCCCTCATCTTCTCACATTCCCTATTTCATAGCTCCATCTCCCCTCCCCCCATGCTCCTAACTCTCTCAGGAGATCTTGTCCCTTTCCCATTCTCTGGAGTATGATGTATATCTGTCTTTAGGTCCTCCTTATTTTCCTACCTTTCCTGGTGATGTGGTTTCTTGGGTAGCCATACCATGATCCATATCTAAAATCACTATATGAGTGAGTACAAAGCATGTTTGTCTTTTTGTGACTGGGTTACCACACTCAGGATTTCTTCTAGTTCCATCCATTTGTCTGTGAATTTCAGTTTCCATTGTTTTTTTATGCTGAGTAGTACTCCATTGCATAAATGTACCACATTTTTTATCCATTCCTCAGTGAAGGGGCATCTAGGTTGCTTCCACGTTCTGCCTCTTTCAAACAATGCTTCTATGAACATAGTTGAACAGATGTTTTTCTTGTATCAATGTTCATCTTTAGGTATTTGCTTAAGAGTGGAAATGTAGACTGATTCCCATTTTCCTGAGGAACTGCCATATTGATTTCCAAAGTGGCTTTATGTGTTTGCACTCCCACCAGCAGTAGAGGAGTGTTCCCCTTTCTCAGCATCCTCTCCAGCATAACCTGTCATTGGTGGTTTTGATTTTAGCCATTCTGACAGGAGCAAGATGGTATCTCAGTGTTGTATTGTTTTACATTTCCCTCAATGCTAATTATATTAAGCACTTTCTCAAGTGTCTTTTAATCATTCTAGATTGATCTATTGAGAAGTCTCTAATTCTGTACCCCACTGTTTAAGCTGAATTGTTGGTGTTTTAATGATGAGCCTATTGAATTCTTTGTATAATTTGGAAACCAGGCCTCTGTAAGATGTAGGGTTAGTGAATATCTTTTGCCAGTCTTTCCATTTTGTCTTGTTGCCTCTGTGCATTGCCTTACAGAAGCTTCTCAGTTTCAGGAGGTCCCATTTATTAATTGTTGATCTCAGTATCTGTGCTACTGTTGTTATGTTCAGGAATGGGTCCTCTGTACCAATTGTTTGAGGGTACCTCCTACTTTTTTCTTCTAAGAGTTTCAGTGTGGTTGGATATATGTTGAGGTCTTTGATACATTTGGACTTGAGTTTTGTGCATGGCAATAGATACTGAACCATCTATACACTACATGTCATTATCCAGTATGCCAGCACAATTTTCTGAAGATGCTTCCTTTTTTCCATTGTATAATTTAACTTCATTGTCAAAATCAGGGGTTCATAGGTGTTTTCATCCATATAACTGTTTTCAGCATCATTCCATTTGTTTAACTGTTTTGAATTATTTTCTTTGTTGTTTTGTCATTGAGCATCAGTTGGGTTTTATTTACCTGAAACAAACTGAATTATAAGGAGCTGATTACCCATCACAAGAGATCAGTCCTATTCTGGTGAAAACTCTAGAGCATGGTGCTTGAAATTTTTATTAGTTTTCATGTGTAGTTCAAGGGCCTAAAAGAAGAGTTCAAGGGTCACATTGAGGGAAATTTGTGAAAGTTTTGAAGTCTGTGTCTATTTAATTTTTATACACATTGATTTATAGGGAGCTGCAAAACATTAGTCAAGATCAACCTTTCCCTTTCCTATGTTTTCTTTGTTCTTTTGATTAAATGTTGACTATATTTTCCTGCCTTATATCTTGGCTTTTTCTCAAAAACCTGTTCACACTTTCAAATATATTTTACATATTTTTGATATTTGTACCTTTGTGACAAGTGTATAAAATGTAAATTTTATACACTTACATGCCCTTACCTGCCCTCCCATGATAATGAGATTGATGACTAACTTATATGCCATCCTAAAGTCTTCATCCATCAGCTGATGGAAGTATAATCATACACCCACAACTACTCACTGAACTGTACTGGAATCCAGTTGCAGAGAAAGACGAGTAATGAGCAAAGGGGTCCAGACAAGCTTAGTGAAACCCACAGAAACTATTATGCAGAACATAAATTCAAATTGATCAAGACATCAACATGAAACCAGTCATATTGAACAACTTAGAAGAGAAGTTGGAAGTATACCTGAATGCATTGACACAGGACACTATTTGCTGAACATAACACCATTAAAACAGACATTTAGATTGAGAATTCATAAATGGGGACTCCTGATACTGAGAAGCTTCTGTAAGGGAAAGGATAGATTTAACCAGCCATTAGGGCAGCCTACAGAATGGGAAAAGATCTTATGCAACCCAGCTTCTGATAAAGGCCTGATCTCAAAAATATAAAATGAACTCAAGAAAATAGTAACACAAACACAAAATACTCCACTTAAAATGAGGGTACAGATCTAAATAGAGAATTCTCAACACAGAAATGGCAAATGGTCAAAAGCCACTTAAGGAATTGCTCAACATCCTTAGACATCTGGGCAATGAAGATCAGAACATCTTTGAGATACCATTTTAACTGTCAGAATGGCTAAAATAAAAAAAAAACACCAATGACTGCTTATACTGGAGAGGATATGGAGAAAGTGAACACTCCTTCATTGCTGGAGGTAATGAAAATTTATACAGTAACTTAAAAATTAGTGAGGCAGTTTCTCACAAAAATGGAATGAGTCTACCTGAAGATCCAGCAATTCCAGTCTTAGGAATAAAAGCAAATGATGTTTATTGATACTACAAGTACATCTGTTCAACTATGTTCATAGCAGTACTATTTTCAATAGTCAGAATCTGAAATATAAGCAAACTTGATGCCCTGAGGTCAAAGAATGGATAAAGAAAATGCCGAAAATATAAACAATATAGTACTTCTCTGCATTAAAAAAAATAAAAATTTGAAAATTGCGGGCAAATGGAGGAAACTAGAAGAAAGCATGCTGAAGTGAGGTAACCCAGACACATAAAGAGAAGCATGGAATGTACTCACTCATAAGTGGGTATTAGATATAGCGCAAAGAAAAAACCTGCCTACAATCTATGACCCCAGAGAAGCTAGGAATCAAGTAGGAATCTAAGAGAGACATACATTGATCCCCTGAGAAGGGGAAATGGAGAAGGTATCCTGAGTAAATTGGGAGCATGAGGGGATGGAAGAGGGACCTAAGAGAAAAAGGAGGGGGACCAGAAAGGAGAGAGGGGGGAGAAGGTAAGTGACCAGGAAGATCAAGTTGGAGCAAGGGCAGAGAATGAGAACAAGGAAAGTGATACCTTGATAGAGGAAGCCATTATAGGATTAAAAAGTAAATAGACAATAGAAAAATTCTGAGGAATGTATAAGGATACCTTCAACTAAGAATCTAAAAAGTGGGTTAGAGGGTATGTTAAATGCCATTTCCTTGTAATAAGATTGATGTCTCCCTTAAATGCCAACATATCCCCTTCATCCACTACCTGATGGAAGCAGAAGCAGAAAGTCACAGGTAAGCACAGAGCCTCAAACCTTAAGTCCATTTATGCAGAGAGAGGAGTGATGAGCAAAGGGGTCAAGATCATTTTGGAGAAAAATATAGAAACAGTTGACCTGAGCAAGTGAGAACTCCCAGACTCCAGAGTGACAGCGGTGGAACCTGTATAAGCCAAAGCAGCCTCCCCCATGGGATTCAAGTGGGGAGATTTGCATCTCTTGGGGCCACTGGAAGTAGAACCCAAATTTATCTTTATTCCATGAAATTGCTTTTTGAAGCCCTTTCAATATACAGGGTTACTTTTCAACCTAGATACTGGAGGGAGGGCCTTGGTTCTGCAATAATGTGAAAGACTTTGATGATGCACCATTAGAAGCCTCACCATCTCTGAAGAGTGAATGGGCTTGGGATGGGGAGATGATGGGGGTATGAGTGGGAGAGGGAACAGAGTTTGAAATGTAAAATATGAATGATTTTAATTTAAATTAAAAAATAAAAATAACAACATGCTGCTGATATTTAATGGCAGGAAATGTATAAGATAAAATTGTTCAACTTACTATTTTCTAAACTTAAAACAAATAGAGAAGCAAGAAGGATATAAGAACATTAAAAAGCAACAAAGTCATGTCTATATTTTATTACATTTTGGACAATGTGAATGCCAATTTTTATCTGTTCATTCCCACGATGTAGCTGTCACTGTAATATTTTCTTTTGATACTAAACTCTGAGTGCAAAATGATGGGCTTGCTCCATAATAAAACTTTATTGAAAGCTGTAGATTTGGTATCACGACATTAGGTGAAGTATAGGGTTTTGATGCCACTAATTAGAGCAGACCAATATAATCTTCATGAGAAGTAGAATGCCTCAGTCTCCTTTGGTCAAAGCAGGCTGAGAAGAAGGCCTGAGATCTCCTGAATGAGAAGAAAACAGAGGTCCACTTGGATAGAGATTGAGAATAGAGAGCATTCTATGAGAAAGCTCTAAAAGTTCTAGGTTAAATCATGTGATCTGGAGGCCCAATAGACTGAAGATATATAATTGAGTCACAATTAATTGAGGAGGCAGATTGGAATCCACATATGTAGTTTTTCAATATATCCCACTCCCATAGAGAGAGGGCTTGTGATCCAGAAGTCAGAGGAGATAAATCATCAGAATTACTAAAGAAATTAGAAATGGTTCATACCTGCATAGAATATAGGAATAGCTCACACAATCCATTTTCAGATAGATCTCTTAAGTTTATTCAGCTGTTTAGACATATGTATGAATGTTGTGGTCCACACCACTTTTTCCACCATAAGGCAATGAAATTCAGGACTGGGCTCTACTTCACAAGCCTCAGCCATGGTACATTAAGATCCAGTTTTCTCAGTGTCAATTGTGGTGAATGGAATGACTCTAGTTAGTTGAGAACAAGCTGATGACCCTGAATCAGATGACAATAGGGGCCTTTAGTGAGAAAAAGCTCATGTGATGAGAATTCAGCATTAAAATGAAGCAGGATAGTGGCCCTTGAGTTTAAATGACACCCTAATAGGTAATATTGATGAGTCTATTTTCTAAAGAATACATCGAATTTATGAGACTGCTTTGTTCATTGAGGACTGTTAACTTTTTATGAAAGCAAGCATATCTGCAGTCAATTTTCATAGGGAAATGCATTCTTAAATTAAGGTTGGGGGAGATAGTTGGAAGGACTAAGTACAAAAAAGCATATTCTTGGACGCTTTTGGTGAATTCCTACTTTCAATGATTTTGGAACACCTAAGGAGATTTGTAATGCCTTCAGAAAAGTGTATATATCCAATGTTCCCATATTTACAAGAAGATGTTGGTACATTTCTATGGTCTGATTTGTAAATACTTCAGCCTAATTGGTGATATATATATATAGGCCTATTGTGCAGAAGGACAATATCTTATCCTTTAATGTGGAGTTGTACACAAGAAACCTGGGTGCTTACAAGAAATCAGAGTGCTTTTGTACATTTAAGTCCATTTTGTACAGAGAAGAAAAACTGAATGTAAACTGGGTAATGTAAATAGACGTTCTAGATGCCTTTGACAGAAATTTGTCAGGGTACTTTATAAAGTAGAGGAAAACAAATGTACTGCACCAGATTCCAAGAGAACATTAAGTTTACAATAGACACATCTTCCAAATGTTAAATGCATGTAGGACACCAGTCTCAGAATTTCTTTTAAGAAGATGCTGGCACTTGAAGTGGAGTTGTAGATCCCGTGTGTTAGAAGGGTAGGTGAATAGCCACTGGGTCAATGGTAGTTTGTCTGTAGTATCCTCAACAAGAGCATGAAATTATGGATCTACCTTGCTGTAAAAGCTAATCAAAGGAATATGTGTCAGGTCACTTGAAACAAAGGGAAAGATGTGAGAGCACTTTTTAAAAATTGTAATGCTTTAAGCCCCCAGCTTTGTAGAGCATGATTTTCTGTGACGCTCTTGGTAGAGCGAGTGCATTAAGGCTCATATTGTGCTTATAGATAAATAATTGGTCCCTTAAAGTGGGAAAACAAAGTTCTCATGACGATTTCTTAAAAAGACGGTGTCATGAGCTTCAATATATTCTAACTAACAATGTGCCATCAGAGTGGGCAAATGGAGAACTGAATGGGGTCCTGGCCGAAGGGGCAATTTTCCCCTTTATCAATGGGCAGATAGTGAGAATATTTTTAACAGAGGAAATCTGAGGCCAAATATGTGTCAAAATTAGCTACCTAAATTGCCATTGATGAAGGACATACCTTTTGGATGAGGAGGAAAAGTTCTATCAATTTATGCAGACGTTGAATTTCTTCCTGTGAAGTCTACAGCACAGAAGGGTCCCACCACTGCTTCTTCATCTAGCAGTCCTTCACACATTAGGATATCCATGACTTTTGGGAAATTTGGAAGACAACAAGTATCAACTTCAGTATTTTTGAACAGCTGGTGTTCCTGTGTCAACCATACTGTCTCCTTAGTTTGTGCTCAACATCCCAGATCAGTGTATGGATGGAAACTGCAATATTTCTTGTTACTGGATTGCTGTCAGTGTCCTCCAATCCTCCATATTCTCACTATGATTGGGATCTGGGTACTCTATCTAGAGTGGATTCCAGTGGTGAGAACTTAAAACTAGGATGTGCATTTAGGAAGAATGTCTGAGACTTACCTTATGAGTCTGTGGAGATTGGTGTAAACTACACTATAGCACACATAAAATGCTCTTGAAAAAATCCTCAATGGAATTGTGTAAGGCAGATTAGAAGAAAGCAAAGTACTAGGCCGTGTTGTAGTTTTACAAACAGTTCCCAGCTAAATTTTAAAAGGGAGTTATTTGCCTCACCATATTGCATAGACAAACACATTATCTCTACATCTGTTGTTCCAAATTTTCATTCCAATTTGTAAGGTTCCTATCCTTACAGATTCCATATTAACCTTGATATGCTCTAACCATTTATCAAAGAGGAAAAACAAAAATTGCTTTCTCTGTGGACTTTCCAAGTTTAACCTAAGTTACATGGCGTAGAACAAAGTGTGGATTCTCACTGTTTAGATTATTTTCTACTGGATCCAATATGACAACCAGGGTCTTTGAATGTCACATCAGTATAAGCAAA
>NW_023276939.1:0-23887 GCF_003668045.3 Cricetulus griseus | reverse complement strand
GAGCCTCTTTTTTTTTAATCTTTACATTATTAAGAATATCATGTATTAGTCAGTATACAAGCCATTTCAGCAGAGGTATGTAGAAGTCCCCATTTTGAGCATACTTGCTGAATTTGATTCAAGTGTACCAGGAATTTGTTTTCTGTCTTCATTGATAATACACCAAGCTCACTCTATAGAAAAGCCCTATGAGTCTATGACTGTGTAAACACTACTGTTTGTTGTAGTTCATTAGCATATGTACTATGACTCACAGAGAAGGAAAAGTTAATAATACAAAAAAGGATGATAAACGTCTGAATTTTTCTAGTTCTCCTCATTAAGTGAATAATCATCTGTACAAAAAGGTTCTGAAAATGAGAACAATGTAATAAAGGATTATATCTTTACAGCTATTTTCAAGGATACATGCAAACCTTAAAGAAGGGGAAAAGAAGAATGTAAGCACAGTGATAAAACTATAATATCTGATTCTTCTTTACAACTGAAATAAATTGTAATATTAATTTATACAGGTTACAAGATTCAACATTGTATTGAATATGTTAAAGCCTTTACATATGACCCTTTTCCTGGCAGGCATGAAAGAAGGCAAACTGGAGAGAATTCTTCTGTATACACACTATGCGATAAAGCCTTTGAAAATAACAGTTATCCCCAAAGTCATGAAACAAAACACACTGGAGAGAAATCATATGAATATAACCAATGTGGTAAAGACTTTGCATATCACAGTTATCTTCTTATTCATCAGAGAAGACATAGAGGGGAGAAAACCTACAAATGTAATCAATGTGGTAAAGCCTTTTATCATCACAGTACTCTTCAAATGCATAAAAACATACATACTGGAGAGAAACCCTATGAATGTAATCAGTGTGGTAAAGCCTTTTCTCATAATAGTAACCTTCAAGTGCATAGAAGGACACATACTGGAGAGAAACCCTATGAATGTAATCAGTGTGGTAAAGCCTTTTCTCATCTAAGTCATCTTCAAATGCATAAAAGAACTCATACGGGAGAGAAACCTTATGAATGCAATCAGTGTGGTAAAGCCTTTTCTTCTCATAGTAACCTTCAAGTGCATACAAGAACACATACTGGAGAGAAACCCTATGAATGTAAGCAGTGTGGTAAAGCCTTTTCTCATCAGAGTCATCTTCAAGTGCATAAAAGAACACATACTGGGGAGAAACCCTATGAATGTAATCAGTGTGGGAAAGCGTTTGCTCGGCACAGTCATCTTCAAACGCATAAAAGGACACATACTGGAGAGAAACCTTAAGAATGCAATCAGTGTGGTAAAACCTTTTCTCGGCACACTACTCTTCAACTGCATAAGAGGACACATACTGGAGAGAAACCCTATGAATGTAATCAGTGTGGTAAAGCCTTTTCTTGGCACACTACTCTTCAAATGCATAAAAGGACAGATACTGGAGAGAAACCTTATGAATGTAATCAGTGTGGTAAAGCCTTTGCTCAGCACAGTAGTCTTCAAATACATAAAAGGACACATAATGGATAGATACCATAGGAAAGTAACCAGTGTGGTGAAACTTTTTCACAGCACAGTAATTGACTGCATCGGAAATTAACTTATACTTGGTGATTATAGAAATTTCCAAGGCTAAATCTCAAAAAAATGAGGGAAATGTATAAAGGAAATGATCAGGATGGAAGCTGACAATAAATGTCTTTAGAAGATGGTTGGCTAACCAAAACCACAAGAGTGAGTTTATCTCCCATATGATAATAGGCATCATTGGGAGCTCACACGTCCACATGTGAGATGTACCCCTGCTTGATTTAATACCTCCTGTTAGAAGAAATTAGGAACTTTCAGACTCGAAGTCTGACTTGTCTGAATGGGCTCATATTCTGCTTCCCTGATGCCTGCAAACATTCAGTTTGGAACTCTGAGTGGTTATGACTTGTTGGGAGCCATACAGGTTGTCATTAACCTTTAGGCCTAAACTTGGCACACCACATGGTTATAGAACTGTCTTTTGATTATAAATGACTCCCAGAAGCATGAGCACCCAGAAGGAACAACATGACCAAGACATCAATCTATTGTTCCAAACACAGGTCCACTTACCTAAGAAACCCTCCTGCATCTCACCATTTACCTAGGTAACCCTCCTTCTCCCACCACTCATGAACTTTTGACCCTGCCAACATCTTCTTTCTGTAGATTTCTAACATCCTGCTTAAATACCTTTATCTTGGGCTCTTATCCCCCTCCAACTTTACCTCATACTACTGACTATATAGGCTAGCCTAGAAAACATAAAATTTGCCACTTAATCAGAATTCTGTCTGTGGTCATTCTCTCTTGTCACTTGTCCCCACCCCCCCTCGGATATCTTGCTGTAGATTGCCGTTCCAAAGGTCGAGACAACTGCAGTGACTAGAGATCACACAGATTGTGGCAAGAATCTGAGATTGAAGTCACTCTATGGTTTGCTCCATATGATATTTCCAGAGCTGTGGAGAATGGAAGAATTTTTAGGGAGATACCTTAAGTTTTGATGCTCGAGTATCAAATGCCAACAGGATTCTTTGGTTGTAACTGAGGACAAGCTGACATATACTGTATTTTGTTTCCACTCAGCTGTGATGGGTCAGCCCCCTTCACTTCTTCCACTCTTTAATTTTTGGCAAATCATGCTGTTGTCAGAGACAGTACCGGCAGTCCCTTCTGGACTGTAATGCTTCTCAGTCCACCCCAGCAATCACTGGTACCCTCCCGATTAACAGGAATAAGGTTGTTCTATATGACATTTATATCACCCCCATTGAGTAATATCTAGTGAAAGAGTAGAGACCATGAAATTCTAAATTCCAAGTGAATTTCATTTGGGAAAAGACTGATTCCTCCAGATAATATTCTATCCATTGTAGCAATATTTATGGCTTCTCTGAACATCTTACTGGACTTTGGTTAGGCTTTCAGATGGAAAAACTTTGAATATATGGCTTACTTATATTTCTTCACTGTGCATATCACTTACCTTCCATCTAAACCTGTTATGACCCAAGGATGAATTACTTATCTTATGTCTATATCACTGTTCCAGATAGTATCAGGCAGGAATCATCTCCCTATTTTTCTATTAAAAACAGCATGTTCAATGCTGAAACAATAAAACAGTCAACAGAAATGGACTCAGCAGACTTTCTGCACATATTTGAAAACACTTTATTCACATATACTTAAAAGAATTAAGAAGGGAATAAATTGGGAAAGAAGAAGAAAGTGATGCCATATATTTTAAATAAAATGAATAAAAATAAATGTTACATAAAAATTTGGCTAGAAAGTGAGCTTAGCAATAAAGAGCACTGGGTATTATTGCATTGGACATAGATTATATTTCTAGAAACATTGGTTGCTAAACATCTCCTGCAACTTCTGATCCAAGACAACTGTTTCCCTCTTCTGTCCTCTTCAGGTACTGCAAACATCCAAATGTGGACAAATACACATATACATAAAGTTTAAAAATAAAATTCTGTACAGTAATGTCATAGCCTTGAGATAGACAGCAGTAATGACTTGTCAAAAAAATTCTTTCTGGTCCTCCACAGAAGCATATGTGGCCTTCCTCTGAGGAAGCTTGCTCAGAAGGAAAGAAATAGCTATGGTTCACAGTGTGCATTTGTGTTTTTCCCATTTTTTGTATTTGTGTTCTACGTTCTTTTATGTGTGAGGACTGTGGTACTGATATATCTTTTACATGTATTTCTAACAGTATACATTATAATGTACTATAATAAATCACACATTGCCAGGCGTGGGGGCACATGCCTTTAATCCCAGCACTCGGGAGGCAGAGGCAGGCAGATCTCTGTGAGTTCGAGGCCAGCCTAGTCTCCAGAGCGAGTGCCAAGATAGGCTCCAAAGCTACACAGATAACCGTGTCTCAAAAAACCAAATAAATAAATAAATAAATAAATCACACCTTATAATATATTTATATCTACATCATAACATATACTCTAAGAGATAGTTTTTCTCTGTAAATCTCCATCAGCCTAAGTAGTTAGAGTTGCAATCTTCTATCCCTATTAAATTTTCCAAAGCATAACCTCATGCCAAAATAAAGGAGACTTACTGATGAAAGTTGTTAGTATTCAGCCATCTGTACTATCCTGTACTTGGATTTCTGACAAGATATGCCTTCAGCTTTAGCTACTAAGAGGTCCATCAGTGTTTTTTCACTGTGTTCCTTTTTAAAAGGGCCCTGCCCACCCCCATTCTGTTCTCCCTCTCTCCCTCTCTGTGTCTGTCTCCTCTCTCTCTCTCTTTTTCTGTCTGCCCTTCTTCCCTCTCTCCTATTGCTCCTGTCCCTGATGCCTGGTCTCTCTCCTCCCTTTCCCCATGTTATCATCACTTTGCCTAATAAAATACCTTATGATTGATCCCTGTCACATGGATTCTTTCTTAAATTTAAACAGCTTATGTGGAATGCAAACTCTTTGCCAGGATGGATCCTCTTTTAACATAAACCACCAGTGGATACATGCTGTTAATAAAGAAGTTATAGCAAAACAAACTTGTCTTGCCTTTTGTAAAATACATATCACCTGAGGTTCTCTAAAAAAAGTGTTAATCTTGAAGTTGCTTTGAAAAGTTTTCATTGCCTAACTCTGAGGAATTGATTGCATTCAATCAACAATTGTAGAAAACAATATGGTGTCCACCTTATTCTAATAGACATTGTTTTCTTCATCATAGGGAAATGAAATGCATTTAGCATTCAGAGATATATCCTCCGAAGTTCAAACCGCAGAATACTTTAAGCAAATATCTCACTTTCTGGTGAAACAGCCATCCATTCCCAACCCATTTTCTCCTATTGTCAATTAGGGGATTGGAGTTTACAGGGAGAATGCTGGCCATTGATTTCTTTGAATTTTTATTTTGACTGTAATCTTGTCATTCCTATTCAAAGGACAGTTTTATAATTATAGGTCTGTTTGGTGTCTCCTTTTATCAGTGGTGCCATTAATTTTGTGTTTTTTTATAATTAATTATAATACAGTTTCTCTAAAAATGAGGAAACATTACCTACTTTTGTATTCTGAGAATTTACTACAAATGAGTTATTTGGAATTTTGTTAGTTTGTGGACTTTCTATGGGAAAACAAGTTTACTTTTCTCCCCTTTATCTTAGAGTCTTCCCTCTTTATTTCTTTGCATAATTGTGTTTTCATGTTTTCCCTATCATTATCGTTTGTGATTTTGCTTGTTAATTGGTTTTTATGGTTAGTGTATTGGTACTGGATTTTTAAAATACTCTCCAGTATTGTTTTCTTTCCCAGTTTGCTTCAATTCTTAAAATGACATAAGCAAGTGTCATCTGATGGAAACACAGTTGATGTCTTGACCAGATCACAAGGGCTAGTTTCAAGGTCTGTGAGAGGTTGTGTCACATGGTGATGGTTGTGGGAAGGTTCTTCCACTGAGAATGACAATATCCCTGAGGAAGTTGCACTCTGCTGATTAAGAAAGCTGAGCCAGGAGGTGGTGGCTTCTTCAATCCCAGAACTTGGAAGGCAGAAGTACATGCAACACACACAAAAAAGAAACCAGAATATATAATATAAAACTAAGGGAAAACATATGTAGATGTACAGATTAAGATATAAGGGGCAGGGTTAATTATAGGTTAATTTTATCTGTGAGTATTCACTTGCATAATAAACTGATTAACCCAAAGTTCTAGCTATAAGGATTCATACCCAGCTGCTCTCCATGACCCAAGGGGAATCAAAAGAGAGCAAGCCTGTCCTGAACACCAGACCAAATACCATGCTCCAGTTCACCTCTGTGACCATGCAGAAATGGGCATGGTCAGTGCCATAAGTGAGTCTGGTTGCATCTCTCACTACAATTCCTCTTTTATTCTAAAGAAAATGATTTATACTTGATACAAAACCATATACAAAGAGAGCATATGTCAACTATGCACTAAGAGACAGAAAGGTAAGAAGACACACCCTTAAAACCTATTGCCAGTGAAGTAACAAGATCAAATGGAAAGAAGTATATACCCAGTCAGTCCTAGGTTAAAGGCAAAACAGATTTCCATAGAGTTGCCTTAAAATGGAAAGTTTAAATATTGTATCTAAAATTTCTATCTAGGAAGAGAGAACAATAATTCTGACATCATGTCTGCTTGTAGAGAAAAATACTGCCAACATCCTGTACCTAAGAATGAAGAAACCTGTTATTTTTCAGGAATTTTCCATTTAGAGAATATGTGAGAAAAACTATGGAGTCTGTAGTCCCATCTGTGCAGATATGGTCTGTAATAGCTCAGAGGGACAAATGAAGGGGAACCTCCCTTGTGATACAGCAGTGTTGTAGATACAGCATCTGCACTGCCCAAATATAAGCCTGCATGACAATAAGACTAAATCCCAACTTATATAATAGAGTTGCCTTAATAATCTGTCATCACTGGCAACATAGGTTCATTATTGATAAAATAATCCTTAGGGATACTCTCTGCCTAGACACACAGGGGAGGGTCTAGGCCAAGCTAGAAATGACATGACAGACTTTGAATATTCCCTGGAAGGCATCACCCATCATAGGATTCAGACAGGGGTTGACATGAGGTCATGGAGCAGGGGAGGAGGAGAGGGAGAGGGAAGGAACTGTGACAGACATGTAAAATAAACTTGTATCCAATAAATAAAAAAGGAAACTAATCCAGCATAAGAGCAGCCGAAAACATTACCTTGGAGGGAATTCAATGAGAAGTATGAGTATTTTATTACTTTCAATTCTCCAGCATCAATTTCTGTATAATTCATAAACTGCATTGGAAATCTTTTAAAATAACATTTACAACGATTCTGATTCAATGTTATGGAGGTAATAAACTCATTTCATAGAGGCTGGCATTCATTTAGATAATGGGAGTCAGTGCTTAAATTATATTACCAACTGTACAGATGAAAATTCTCCAAATATTACGTGTATATATGGTCTCTTGCACCTTGTTTTCCTATCATTTATATATTTCATATATGTATGCATGTGTAACACTAACTCATGATGAGATGACATTAATGTTAATTGAATCTTTTATGTGTAACTATATATATGCAAATATATGTCTATTCATGTATATAGATACAGATTCCTAACAATAAACATTTAGCGATAAATGATTCTATTATTTATTGCATTTCATTCTAGCAAAAATACCATAATGGCTATTCCTTATCATTTGTTCACTGGAAGATATAAACCACTATGTCTATTTACCAAATCTAGGGCACTGAAGGAGGAGGAGGGAAACAAGCCCATCTAAGCATCGGTTATTTAGTTCACAACTACATTGACATTACTTACAGTAACATAACTGAGCTGCAAATCACAGGAGTCCCTTACAGTAACATCTGTATACAATTCATGATTATACATAAAGCTGGCACCCTTGGAACTCCTTGCCCCACTTGATGGCACCTAGCTCAGCTAGACTCCCCTGCCCAGCAAAGTTACCACTTATGTAAGTAGGTAGAGATGCCTTGTGACTCTTTCAGCTTTCAGAAGCTTTATTGCAGAAGAGGCGGGCTCTCATCAATTCACATTCACCAAAGAATACACACTGGAAAGAAACCTTACCATTGTATTATAGGTGGGAAATCCTTTACTAAGAGATCAAAACTTAAAAATCATCAAAGAATATATACTGAACAGAAACCTTACAATTGAATTGTATGTGGAGAGTCCTTTATAAAACTCAACACTTTAAGTTAATCAAAGAATAGATAACAGACAAAATGTTAAAAAATGCACAAATTGTGGCAAGTTCTCTGCCCATGATTCACCTCTTCCAAGCAACTACACACACATAGATATCAGAATACTTAAAATTTTAATTATTTTGTTATGTGCTATGTCATTTTCCCATGTATCATCTCTGCAAAAACTCTCTACATCCATACAGAAGAGAAAGCTTAAAAATTTGAATCATGTGGGAAAAACCTCTCTTGGGTTCCTCAAGCTTAACTATCATTACAGAAACCACACAAGAAAAAACACTCACAGTGTTAAAATGTGGTAAGTTTATTGGAGTGCTCAAATTGTCAAACCTAATACAGCATCAGTAATGGAATAAAACCTAAAAATCGTACAGTATTAAAAAAATCTTTTAAAAAAGTTGTTTCTCCACATCCTCTTCACCATAGGCTGTCATTGGTGTTATTGATTTTAGTCATTCTGATTGCAGTAAGATGGAATCTCAGAGTGGTTTTGAGCTGCATTTCCCTGATGGCTAAGGATGTTGAGCACTTTCTCAAGTGTCTTTCATCCATTTTAGATTCCTCTGTTGAGAATTCTCTATTTAGTTCTGCACTCTACTCTTTAATTGCATTGTTTGGTGCTTTGGTGGCTAGCTTATTGTGTTCATTGAATATTTTGGAGATCAGCCCTCTGTCAGATATGGGGTTGGTGAAGATCTGTTCCAATTCTGTGGGCTGGCATTTTACCTTGCTGACTGTGTCCTTTTGCCTTACAGAAGATTCTCAGTTTCAAGAGGTCCTATTTATTAATTGTCAATCTCAATGTTTGTGCTATGGTGTTATGTTCAGAAAGGGGTCTCCTGTACCAATTTGTTTGAGGGTACCACCTATGTCCTCTTCTAGGAGGTTCAGTGTGGCTGAATTTATGTTGAGGTACTTGATCCATTGGGAATTAAGTTTTGTGTATGGTGATAGCTATGGATAAGTTTGCAATTTTGTACATGTCAGAATCCAGTTATGCCAACAAAATTTGTTGAAGATGCTTTGCTTTTTCCATTGTATAACTTTAGCTTCCTTGTCAAAAATGAGGTGTACATAGGTGTGTGAGTTAATGTCAGGGTTTTCAATTAGATTCCATTGGTCAACATGTCTATTTTTATGCCAATACCAAGTTGTTTACAGGACTATGGCTCTGTAACAGAGCTTGAATTCAGGGATGGTGATGCCTTCAGAAGTTCCTTTATTGTACAGGATTGTTTTGGATATTCTGCTTTTTTTTGGTTGTTTTTCCATAAGAAGTTGGGTACTTTTCTTTCAAGGTCTGTGAAGAACTGTGTTGGGATTTTGATGGGAATTGCATCTACAGATTCAATGTAGATTGCTTTTGGCAAGATTGCCATTTTTATTATGCTGATCCTACCTATCCAATAGCATGGAAGATCTTTCGATTTCCTTGTATATACATTAATTTCATTCTTTAAAGCCTCAAAGTTCTTAATATAAAGGTCTTTATCATTTTTGGTTAGTGATACCCCAAGATATTTAATGTTGTTAGTTGTTATTGTAAAGGGTGATGTTTCTCTGATTTCTTCTTAGCAGATTTATCATCTATATATAGTAGGGCTACTGATTTTTTTGAGTTAATCTTGTATCCTGAAACTTTGCTGAAGGTGTTTATCAGCTGTAGTAGAGGAACACTCCTCTATTGCTAGTGGGAGTGCAAACTTGTACAACCACTTTGGAAATCAGTATACAACTCCGAGATACCAACTTACTGTTGTTAGAATGGCTAAAATCAATAACAACAATGATAGTTTATTCTGGAGAGGATGTGGAGAAAGGGGAACACTCCTCCACTGCTGGTGGGAGTCCCAACATTTACAGCCACGTTGAAAATCAGTATGGAAGCTCCTGAACAAAATGAGAATGAGTCTAACACAAGATTCAGCAATTCAAATCTTAGGCATATATCCAAAAGAAGCACATTCATACAACAAGGACATCTGTTCAAGCATGTTCATAGCAGCACTATTTGTAATAGCCAGAACCTGGAAGCCAACTAACTGCCCCTCACCCAAAGAATGGATAGAGAAAATGTGGTACATTTACACAATGGAATACTACTCAGCAGAAAAAAAAGAACCTTGAAATTAGCAGGAAAATGGATGGAACTAGAAGAAACCATTCTGAGCGAGGTAACCCAATCCCAAAAAGACAAACATGACATGTACTCACTCATATGTAGTGTGTAGACATAGAATAAAGGATTAACATCCTACAATCCACACTGCCAGAGAAGCTAGTAAACAAGGCGGACACTAAGAGAGACATACATGGTCCCCTGGAGAAGAAGAAAGTGTCAAGATCTTCTGAGCAAATTGAGAGCACGGGAAGAAGGGGGAGGGAGCCATGAGAATGAAAATGGGAGAAGAGAAGTGGCGAGGAGGACATGAGGGAGCAGAAACATTGAGTTAGGGGAAGAATAGAAGATACCAAGATTGGAGATACCATGATAGAGGAAGACATTTTAGGTTTACAGAGAAATCAAGCACTAGGGAAATGCCTGGAGACCTACAAAGATGACACCAGTTAACAATGTAAGTAACAGAGGAGAGGCTACCTTAAATGCCCTCCCCTGATAATGAAATTGATGACTGACTTATATGCCACCCAATAGCCATCATCCATCACCTGGTGTAAGTAGAAGCAGACATCCACAACTTATCACTGAAGTGAACTGGAATCCAGATGCAGAGAAGGATGAGTGAAGAGCAAAGGGGTCCAGACAAGGCTGGTGAAACCCACAGACACAACTGACTTGAACATCGGGGAGCTCTTGCTCCCCAGACTGATAGATCAATACCAGCATGGGACTGATCCATACCCAAGGAACAGGGATTTCATTGAGGAAACCTCGGAAACCTAAAGGACCTCCTGTAGTAGTAGTTCAGTACTTATCCATAGCACAGGTGTGGACTTGGGAGCCCATTTCCACATAGAGGAATACTTCTTGAGCCAAAATATATGGAGTGCGCCTAGGCCCTATACCAAAGGATATGATAGACTCTGATGTCAGGCTTTGGAAGGCCTCAGCATCCAGGGGGAGAAGAAAGGATATGTGATAGGTAGGGTTTTATTTGGGGGCGGGTGGTAGGGGAGAATGGGAGGCAGAAGGGAACTGGGATTGTCATGTAAAACAATCTTGATTCTAATTCAAATAAAAAAATCTGAAAGAAAAAAAAAGAAAAATTGTCAGGTAAAAATGGCATTTCGTATGTCCAGTCCATTTATATTTGGCAAATTTGGAAAAAGTTTTGTATTATCTATCATTAGTCCAATGTTTTATACCAAAACCATTTTTTGTCACAACTTGTATTACCTTCCTAAACATTGGCCATTTAGGGTTTTTATTAAACCAACCAGACTGATTATTCCACAACAGGAATAAAAAATGCAAAATTCAAAAAAAATCCTATGATGGCTCCCTCTATTATGATATCTCTTTTCTTACACTCTTCTATTCTTCCCCTGACTCAATCGCACTTGTCCATAATGTGCTCGTCTCACCTCCTCTTCTCATATTCTCTTTTTCATAACTCCATCTCCCCTCCCCCATGCTCCTGACTATCTCAGGAGATCTTGTCCCTTTCCCATTCTCTGGAGGACGAAGTATGTCTGCCTTTGGCTCCTCCTTTGTTTCCTATCTTTCCTGGTGATGTGGTTTCTTGGGTGGCAATACCCTGATCCATATGTAAATCCACTATATGAGTGAGCACAAAGCATGTTTGTCTTTTTGTGACTGGGTTACCACACCCAGGATAGTTTCTTCTAGTTCCATCCATTTGTCTGTGACTTTCAAGTTTCCATTGTTTTTTTTTTCTGTTGAGTAGTATTCCATTTTGTAAATGTACCACATTTTCTTTATCCATTCCTCAGTGGGGGGGGGGCATCTAGGTTGCTTCCAGGTTCTGCCTCTTTCAAACAATGCTTCTATGAACATAGTTGAACAGATGTCTTTGTTGTATGAATGTTCATCTTTTAGGTATTTGCCTAAGAGTGGAAATGTAGACTGAATCCCATTTTCCTGAGGAACTGCCATACTGATTTCCAAAGTGGCTTTTTGTGTTTGCACTTCCACCAGCAGTAGAGGAGTGTTCACCTTTCTCCACATCCCATCCAGCATAAACTGTCCTTGGTGGTTTTGATTTTACCCATTCTGACAGGAGCAAGATGTTATCTCAGTGTTGTATTGATTTGTATTTCCCTCATGGCTAATTATATTAAGTACTTTCTCAAGTGTCTTTTCATTCTAGATTCCTCTATTGAGAAGTCTCTAATTCTGTACTCCACTTTTTAAGTGGATATTTTGGTGTTTTGGTGATGAGCCTGTTGAGTTCTTTGTATAATTTGGAAACCAGGCATCTGTCAGATGTGGGTTTGGTGAATATCTTTTGCCATACTTTGCCATTTTGTCTTGTTGACTCTGTACTTTGCCTTACCGAAGCTTCTCTGTTCCAGGAGGTCCCATGTATTAATTGTTGATCTCAGTGTCTGTGCTACTGGTATTATGATCAGGAAGTGGTCATGTGTACCAATTGTTCTTGGGTACCTCCTACTTTTTCTTCTAAGAGTTTCAGTGTGGCTGGATTTATGTTGAGGTCTTTGATACAGTTGGACTTAAGTTTTGTGCATGGCAATAGATACTGACCCATCTGTAATCTTCTACACATCAGCATCCAGTATGCCAGCACAGTTTGCTGAAGATGCATCCTTTTTTCCATTGTATAATTTTAGCTTCATTGTCAAAATCAGGGGTTCATAGGTGTTTTCCTCCATATAATTGTTTTCAGCATCATTCCATTTTTAAACTGTCTTTTGAATTACTTTCTTTGTTGTTTTGTGATTGAGCATCTCTTGGGCTGTATTTACCTGAAATAAACTGAAGTATAAGGAGCTGATTACCCATCGCAAGAGATCAGTCCTCTTCTGGTGAAAACTCTAGAGCATGGTGCTTCAATTGTTTATTAGTTTTTTTTATGTGTAACTCAAGGATGTGAAAGAAGAGTTTAAGGGTCACATTGAGGGAATTTTCTGAAAGTTTTGAAGTCTGTGTTTGTTTAATTTTTATACACATAGAATTACAGGGAGCTGGGAAACATTAGTCAAGATCACCCTTTACCTTTCCTATGTTTTCTTTGTTCTTTTGATTAAATCTTGACTGTATTTTCCCTGCCTAATTTCTTTGGCTTTTTCTCAAAAACCTGTTCACTCTTTTAAATATATTTTACATATTTTTTGATTGCTGTAACTTTGTGACATGTATAGACCTCGTAAAATTTGAATCTGTGTATTGAGTTTCTGTAATGTATAAGGGTAACATAGTTATATTAATTTTCTTAAAAATGATGGACCTTACCAATTTGTCTTCATAAAATGTCTCTATTTTGCATATTTTTTAAAATTTGAATTAGCAACAAGATTGTTTCACATGTCAACCCCAGGTTCCTCTCCATCCTCTCCTCTCCTACTACCCCCCAACTAAAACCCTACCTATCACATATCCTTTCTGCTCCCCAGGGAGTGAGAGGCTTTCCGTATGGGGTCGTCAGAGTCTATCATATCATTTGGGATAGGGCCTAGGCCCACCCCCATCTGTTTTGGCTCAGGGAATATCCCTGTATGTGGAATGGGCTCCCAAACGCCATACCTATGCTAGCGATAAGTACTGATCTACTACCAGAGGCCCCATAGATTCCCGAGGTCTCCTCACTGACTTCCATTCTCAGGGGTTCTGAATCAATCCCATTGTGCTTTTCCAGGTATCTGTCTGGGGACCAAGAGCTCCCCGTTGTTGATGTCAGCTGTTTCTGTGGGTTTCACTAGCCTGGTCTGGTCCCCTTTGCTCATCACTCATCCTTCTCTGCAACTGGATTCCAGTTCAGTTCAGTGAGTAGTTGTGGGTGTCTGATTCTATTTCCATCAGCTGATGGTTTAAGGCTATAGGATGGTATATAAGTTAGTCATCAATCTCATTATCAGGGGAGGGCATTTAAAGTAGCCTCTCCTGTGTTGTTTACATTGTTAGTTCATGGCATCTTGTAGATCTCCAGATATTTCCTTAGTGACTGATTTCTCTTTAAACCTAAAATCTCTCCCTCTATTATGATACCTCCTTTCTTGTTTTCTTCTATTCTTCCCCCGACTCAATCTCTCTGCTCCCTCATGTCTTTCTCACCTCTCCTCTTATTAAAAAATCAGTAGTATCATATATATATATATCAGAGAAGATCACCATTCCCAATAAACACAAACAATATAAAATATCTTGTGACTCTAACCAAACAAGAGAAAGACCTGTGTGACGAGAACTTTAATTCTTTAAAAAGGAAATTGAAGAAGATATCATAAAATTGAAAGATCTCCCATGCTCTTGCATAGATGGGATCAACATAATAAAATGGCAATCTTCCCAAAAGCAGTCTATAGATTCAATGCAATCCCAATCAAAATCCCAGCACAATTCTTCACAGAAATTGAATGAACATTACTCAATTATATGTGGATAAACAAAAAGATACAGGATAAGAAAAGCAATCCTGTATAATAAAGGAACTTACATAGGCATACCCATCCCTGAATTCACACGCTACCACAATAATGAAAACAGCTTGATATTGGCACAAAAACTGACAGGTAGACCAAAAGGATTTAATCAAAGACCCTGATACTAATACACACACCTATGAAAACCTGATTTTTGACAAAGAAACAAAATTATAAAATGGAAAAAAGTAAGTATCTTCAACAAAGGGTGCTGCCATTACTGGAAACAGACATGTAGAAGACTACAGATAAATCCATATGCATTGCCATTCACAGAACATAAATTCAAATTGATCAAGACCTCAACATGAAACCAGTCACATTGAACCACTTAGAAGAGAATGTTGGAAGTATACATGAATGCATTGGCACAGGACACTACATGCTGAACATAACATCATTGACACAGACATTGTGATTGAGAATTAATAAATGGGAACTCCTGAAACTGAGAAATTTCTGTAAGGGAAAGGATATATTTAACCAGACATTAGGGCAGCCTACAGAATGGGAAAAGATCTTCTGCAACCCTGCTTCTGACAGAGGACTAATCTGCAAAATATACAATGAACTCAAGAAAATAGTAAGCAAAACATAAAATACTTCAATTAAAATGGTGTACAAATCTTAATAGAGAATTCTCAACAGAGAAATGGCAAATGGTCAAAAGCCACTTAAGGAGTTGCTCAACCTCCTTAGGCATCTTGGCAATGAAGATCAAAATATCTCTGAGATACCATTTTAAATATCAGAATGGCTAAAAAAAAATGGTTGCTTATACTGGAAAGGATGGGGAAAAAGTGAACACTCCTTCATTGCTGATGGTAATGAAAACTTATACAGTGACTTGGAAATTAGTGAGGCAGTTTCTCACAAGGTAAGGGGTGTGTCTAGTGCTACTCACAGGCTCAGGATTGGTGTGCCTCCAGACTTGGAGGGCTTTCCCTGTGTTGATTGTTCAGCTGGTTGTTATGGCCCATAGGCTCTTCCAGGACGGTTGCTATGCTCTGCACATCATTGCTGTGCACTTGTCTGTAAATCACACCCAGAGCTGTATAGCATAGTACCACCAGCTAAATTCTGATTGGTTCCTTGCCACGAGGCAGGCACCTGTCCTCCTAGTGACCAAGGCAAGTTCAGGCAAGCACGTGTTCGGCTGTATGGCTGCTGAAATTGGGAGCTGGTTCCTTCAATAGAAGGCGAAAATAGCCTTATTCATATGTAGCATAGAGTTTTTCATTTTAATGTGAAATTGTATATTTTGTTTTAATCTTTGTTACCTTTGTTCATCTTTTTTATATACATGTATCTGTGTACTACATGTGTGCTTGGTGTCTGGAGTCAGAAGAGGGTTTGAAATCCCATGGAACTGAATTGATAAGGGGTTGTGATCCACCTTGTGGGTGATGGGAATTGAACCTGGCTCCTCTACAAGAATAATAAACTTGAACATAAATGCTGAGGTTTCTCCTCACCCCATGATTTGAAATATTAGAACAAAGATCAAAAGAAAAACCTGAACTGTTTTGGTGTGTGTGTGTGTGTGTGTGTGTGTGTGTGTGTGTGTGTGTGTGTGTGTGTGTGTGTCAGTATATAGAGCAGTGTTTGTGAAGCTGTGACACAGTGTTCCTCAAATTCCACATCTAACCCTCATTTTAGGAATATGAAATATCTAAAGTATCTAAAATTGAAGATTGAATACCATTTGAGAGTTTATAAACAATTAAAATTGAGAAGAAAAGGTAGTGAAAGCAGTGGACATAAAATTCTTTTAGATGGTAGTAAGTAATACACTGTAGATTAGATTTGAAACATGTTTTCCTCAGTAAGATAAAGTCAGCACATCTTGGATGCTTTTGTCTTCTTACCCTGTTTTCAGACTGGCTTGAGCTTGCAGTTTTACCTCAGCTTCCTAAATGCTGGGATGACAAGTATGTGTCAGCTAATTCCCACCTGTGTTTTTTGTTTTGTCCTTTTATTCTTCAAATTTAGTACATGAAAACTAGAGAAAAGTATAATTATCTTTGATGAACACATTGAAATTTAAAATGTTTTTAATCTTTATGTTTTTTGAGACAGGGTCTTGTAGCTGAGAATGCCTTTGAATTTCTGATCCTTTTGTCTCTGCCACATAAGTGTATGTGTGCCCTACTGTGCATGGCACTAATTACATTTGGAACATTTCCTTCTTTTGAAAAACAAGGTATGTTTTAATATATATGCTCAGGAAGAATTACAAATGGAAGAGCCAGTCAAGCTTTGTATTTTAGAGGGCTTAAAATGGAAGCCCACATTTCTGAGGAGGGGCATGGTACCTGTTTGTGGGTGCACTTTTCCATTTTTCCTCTTGTCATTTTAATCACTACCGTAAAAATGTTTTCTTCCTTTGGATTGTTGAAGATTTTAGACAGTCCAAGAAGGATAATGCTAATTATGTTGCAGTAGTCTCTGGTAAACTAGATGGTGCAGAAGATGCTGGGAGGAGCAGCCAAGCCCTACACTGAGACACAGCTCCTTTTAGTTTTCTGACTTGCTTTTCAAGGCATGAGATGCAGAGTTCTAGGCATAATGGCCAGAAACAGTGGTGTTAGTGGTGCAGTAGAGTAAACACCGACCTTCCTGGCCCCTCAGGTGTCCACAGAATGACCTTGTGGGTAAGGTGCCTATTGTCCTCTGCTTTTCTCCATGCAGATGCTACAGCTCTCATCACACAGGGCACAGTAAGAGAGGAGAAGACAAGCGTTGTCAGCTGGGGAGGGAAGTGAGTATCTAGGAAAATACCTAGCAAGTAAGGGATTGGCATGGCACCAGGCTCACAGATACTCTAAATTCCAGATTAACTGCCCATAGGTGGGAGAATCACTTAAATTTGTTTTTGAAGATTCCATTTGTCAAGAAATGTGAAGCTAGCTGCACTAGCACAAAGAACACATGTGAGTGCATGCACAGGGTGTTTGCCAGCTTGGCTTATATGTTAATTCACTGAAGAGTACAGGCTTCTAGTTGTTTGAACAACTAGCCCTAGAGATGCATGATATTACTAGGTTATATGAGAGATGGCAGCCCTCCCAGTGCAGCAGTTTTAAGTGCCTCTTATCCTCGGGCTAACTGCTGCTGAGACTTGAGCTCAGTGCAGTGTTTAAAGCAAACTTTGCTACTGGATTTTCCTTGTTTAATGTGATTCACATTTAAAGTTTTGTTTGTTTGGCATTAAGCAAAGCTCAATTCCCCGTCTTACCTCATTTGTCTACTTGCCATCCTCCACCTAAAACGAAGACATTCGGTTATGTTTTTTTTTTTAGAGTGCTTGAAATGCATGTTCAAGCATAGATAAATATATTACTGTTTTATTCTCCCATGATGACACAAAGGTAAGACCCTCTGCTTGCTGTTTGCCTGTTTTCTTGTTTCACCTAATATGTATTGAGGAGTTGTGTTTCAGAATTTGCAGGCTCTTTCTTTTTCTGAATATTATTTTGAGAGAGAGAGGAGCAAGCAAGCACAGGAGTTCACATGTGGAAGGCAGAATAGACACTGGGTGTCTTGTGTAAGTCTTTCCCATCTTTTTGAGAGAATTTCATTCAATGGAACTGGTACCGACCATTCAGGTAAGCATGTGAATCCAACGCTGAAGGGATCTGAAATCGTGTATGTGATTTTAATGTCTTGTCATGTATTGAGGCTGTCTGTCCTTTTGACAATCACTCAAATGATCCTAATTGCTTGCTCAGGTCAAGTTAGATTGAATTAAGTCTGGGTATTTAAAATGCCAAAGGTTGGGCTGGCAGATGGTTCAGAGGTTAAGAGCACTGGCTGCTCTTCCAGAGGTTATGATTTCAATTCCCAGCAACAACATGGTGGAACACAACCATCTGTAATGAGATCTGGTGTCCTCTTCTGGCATGCAGACATACATATATGCATTGTATGTACAATAAATTTTTAAACATTGCCAAATATTTCCCAATGTACTCATACATGCTCCTTGGTTCAGTACCTAGTGCTGGAATCACAAATATATAATTTGATGTAGATAGTTGGCACAGAGGGTTTTGTTTGTTTGCTTGCTTGTTTTTGCTTTCAAGATGGGATTTCTCTGTATATCCATGGCTGCTCTGGAGTCACGCTCACTTTGTAGACCTGGCTGGCCCTTGAGCTTGTAGAGATCCGTGTGCCACTGCCACCTAGCTGACTTAAAGTTCCTGTCTGCTCAACCTCTTGATATCACTCAATGAACCAGGAGCTCACCTATTTTCACCTAGTCACACTAGGCAGCTTCAGGCAGCAGACTGACTCCACAATTGCTTGGCATTTAGGTATGGGTTTTGATTATCTGAATTATAGTTCTTATCATTTTTTTTTACATGGAGCTATCTCCCCAGATCCAGATATTTCATTCTTTTTGTGCTGGGAAAGTTAGTAAAGCTAGGGAAGATGGCAATTTGAATGAATTTCTTGTGAAGGTAGGATTTTGGTGGCAGTCTCAGTGCTTACAGGGCACAGTAATTTTGGAGGGTCACCTGGAGTTTTCGTTTTCTGTAGAAATCACTGGGAAATTGAAGGCAAAGGGGTCTCTTTGTACTGTGTACAACAGCAACAGTGTCACTATTTTAGACACAGGGGAAATGCATAACATTTAACATACATGGTAACAGCAGACTTGGAAAAAGTCCCAAAGCCAGAGAGAGAGTTAAAGAATGGACAACTTGGGCATGAGCAGCTTATGGATTGTTTCAGAGAATAGCACAAAACAGAGCTTAGGAGTTGCCACAGTGCTCTCAGAAGCTTACCTGAGTTTGAGGTCAGCCTGTACTATGGTGTGAGACACTCAAGTAAATGATGAAATATTGACCATACAACAGCTCAGTGGGTATAGGTGCTTGCCATCAAATCTGATGCCCTGATGCAAAGAAAAAAGTGACTCCTATGTGATGTCGTCTGACATCTACAACCATGCTGTGTTTTTTCTCCATCCACTAAATGAATAAGTGGTTTTTACAATCAGAAAAGGGGGAAAAGAACTTGTCGGTCAGAAAGGATACACAGAATTGGGCAGAATAACTTAAACCTGAAGAATGCAGAGTTTGGGGTAGTTGGATCACTTCAGTAGATTTTTTTTCAGGCTACTGAAAAGTTGCTGAGAAAAGGACAGAATGGGGTGTTGGTCAGTGCTCTGGGTTGTTATCTAGCCCACTTCTGGGCACTGTTCAGTGCCTCCCCCTTTCCTCCTGGAGCTAAGTTTACAGGACTCTGAGCCTGCACCTCCACTTGTCTGCCATTCTGTCTCGTGACTTTCTGTCCATTTTGATACCCTGAAACACGATTTTGCATTTCGTGTTCCATAACACTAATAGTCCATTACTATTCTCACCTTTTGCCAAAGTCCTTGGCATTTTACTTTTAAAAGCAAAGGAGACCAGGGAAGTGATGATGAATGGAGCATGTCAGTTGTTTTATATGAGGATATGGGGGAAGAGCTCCCTGGAGACATGAGGAGACAGAAGTTGTGTTCAAAGAATGGGAAACTGCTGGATTTATTGTTGATTACCATCTTAAAACAGTTTTAAGTACATAGGGAGGCAGAAGCAGTGTCTTTGAATGTAACTTTGAACGGGAAAGCAGGTATAAGCACAAAGTATGTGTTTTAGGTCAAAGTCAGAAAAATGGGAGGACATGGTTCTGACGGAGATATTCAGGGGTTAAAACATCAAGAATTGTCAATGAAAAATCCTCAACCTGTGCCTCTGTTATAGAAAATAAGTATTATTTCCACAAATTGTATGTAATAATCACTAGAAAATATTTTTAAAATTTGTATACTATTAAGTCACTTTCAGAGAGGGTGGACCATCAGATAGAATTTGACTTCCTATGTCCAATAGGGCTAAAATAATCTTTATGCTTGCATGTTTATTTGTGGGATAGACATATTTAACATCACTCAGCTTTTGGTATGGGGTTTTGCTTGGGTATTTTAGCATGTGGAAAATTAGCGATAACCTGGATTTTATAAAGCAGAATCTGCCTCATCTTTTTATTTGTTGAACCTTACTAGTGTTTCACACTGAAGAAAAGGCCATAAAATGCTATTGAAGGTGCTTAGGCTCGGCATAGTCAATACCCCAGTCCCTGGAGATAGTCATTCCATTGTTTTACATTGAAAATATTGCTTGAGATGATTAAGTGGTAGATTATTTTGTGTTTGCATGCTATGGAAAACGCTGTTGCTTTAGTTTCAATTTTTTGATATAGTAAAGAAGAATGATGGAATTTTAAGTAGGCATGAGGAATAGTGAGGTTTTAGTAAATAGGGTACCCTGTCACTCTAAATACATATTCACTTCATTTACCTGCATAGATTATAATACTTAATCTCATAACATGAGTTAGCTCAAACTATTTCCTTCCTATACTTTATTCTTCTCATGTAATTTTTCAATTCACATTCATTGTTCTCGGTTATATATTCAAGGTTTTGGAAGTGTCCATTAAAGTTGCTTTTGCTCTGCTTGTGTTACAAGCACTGTGTCAGAAGAGTAGCCTGGGGTTCAAATACTTGACATCAGCCCTTTTGTGCCTTTTATTCCATCATTAAGTTTCTTCTGCTACATATGAAAAGAAATCACAGTGGCTAAATAACACATCTCAATGTCTACTGTTAGAGACTCCTAGATATTCAATTGTTCCTGTGCTTAGTAACTGTTAACTGTTGTCCACCAGGTTACAAAAAAAAGCATATCATTGTTAATAATATGTACCCACCTTTTACTGTGCTACAACAATATAGTGATTTGTTTTCTTCTTTTGTTCCACCACTTTTGTGTACACATTATAAAGGTTAAGAGATTTTTTCACAATTTATTAGCAATTAAAATGCTCCCTTTAATTCCCAAGTTTGTTTTCTTGAGTTATTTTAATTTTTGATGTGTTACAGAATTAACTATTGGCTGTTTATTTTTATTATAGTATTTAAAATTTGTAGTTTTTACCATGAATATTGTGTAGTTTGCAGAATTCTCGACTTATAAACTAAACCTTTAAATTAGCTTGGTGTGAGGACTCTTCAATGCTTCAAATGAAGGTTCCTAGGTAAGGCTATAGTTTCCCTTAGGATGTAGCAAATAAGCCTGTTGCTGTTCTGAGTAATGTCTTGGTCACTCAACTGTACTAGTATATGCTGTGTGTATGTGTCTGTGTGGCCACCAATGAATATTTTCCATGCTGCAATTAGCTTGGGGTACTGGTATTCAGTTATCTGCAATTCTGTTGTTTTCTACCCAGAGCCATTTGTGCACTTGGCATAACTGGTCATGAGACTGTTGAAGATGAGAGTTACCATCACTCCAGAAAGTCATGTGAATACTTGATGCTAGGTTTACTAACTGGAAAGGACCTGAAAGTACTGCTGAAGGGCAAACACAGGGAGATGGATATAGGTGTTCCCTGGCAGGAGAAGGCTTATCTTTCCATTGTTGGAATTCCATTTAACTGGTCTTGATTCTTTGCCATCTGTGATATATGTTGATGATTTTAGAAGTGACTTGTCCTGGTGAAGGACACTGTCACCCTATTTTTGGTTGCATTGGCTAATGCACAGCACCATACGTTTGTTAGATAGTTGTCATTTGCTTGGCATGATTGGGATGTTCTCCCTCTTGTGTGGTGTACAGTGAGGTTGCAGTTACTAGAGTAAGTGATTTGTGAAACAACAACAGATCTGGACAGAATCCTGTGTTCCAACCCCGCCCCCAAATTCTTTCTAAAGCAAACCCCAGTGCTTTGCTATTTATTAGAACGTTCTGCAAGTTACCAAAGGAAAGTCCACCCGGATATAGTAGGTGGAGCTTGGAAAGCTCTGTTCTGGGGGTGGCAGGAAGTGGAGAAGGGGAGCTGCAGGGAGAAAGGACAGGAAATGGGGAGCGGGGGTCGGGATTGGCGCCAGGCAGGCAGCACTGCGGGTGGCCTGCGAAGATTGGCGCTGCCCTGTGAGTCCATCCTAACTTGGGTCCTGCCGGCCTGAATACTTGGTGCCAGAATCAGGCCAGGAAGCCCTAGATCAGAGACTGGAAGGCATTCCCCTCCGGCATAGACTCTGCACCCGTCACGAAGTGCACAGAACTGGGAGCAGCTTGGCCAGGGCTGTTGCCGGGTCCAGGAGGGACTCCACGTGGAAGTCCTGTTGGAGACTTTGGATGTTTTTTTCCAGAACTGTCATCTCCAGCCCAACAGTTTTAGAGCCTATCTACTGGAATTCCTCGAACTCCAGCTAAGTGGCGTCCACGCTCCCTCTTGCTCACCCGGCCTTCACCTGTCCCAGGTGTCCGCCATGTGGTCCAGGCGGGAGGATGCCTCAGAGCCTGTTTCTAGACCCTGAGGCGCCCGTCCCCCACCCCTACCCCGCCACGTTGCTCTAGAAGGGGACCAGCTGGACTTGAGAGCCCGGGCTCCAAATGGCTCTTCCTGGGGATCCAAACTCAAGTGCTCCAGGGTGCCCGACTCCCTGGCGACTCGGATGGTACTTTGGGAAAGGTGTCTCATGGCTCTACCCGGCCCTCCCTTCTTTGTGGAGAATGGAGGACGTTGCCATTAAAAGGGCTGCAGACCTGCATCAATTGGCGGGCTCCGGAGCCGGGTAGAGATGCTGCGCTCTCAGGGAGCGGGTAAGGAACCAGCCGGTTCTCCGCGGGAAGGCAACAGACACTGAGGGTCTGGGGCAGTGGAATGTCCCTTTGGGGAGGGTACAGTGGGCCCGCAGTGTCCGGGAGCCGGAGTGAATCGGAGTCTGCTCTGCAGCCGGGGCATGCATGGCTGAGCTCGCTGGCTCGGGGAAGAAATCGGGTTGCCCACCCTCTGCACACTGGCCTCTCCCTTCGGGTCGGAAAAAGAGGCCCAGCCTCTTCATTGTCCGGAGAGGTGGTTCAATTTTAACAAGCCTTTTGGTAAAGCTCAGAGCCTTGCCCAGTCAATGCCGCTGCCTATAGTATTTGGGGAGTCGCTAGTCACTAGATCAGACTCGCTTTTAGCAAAGCACAGGGAGGGAAGAAAGTCAGGCCTGAGACTAACTTTTAGGTCTGGGCTCCCAAAGTGCGCTCTGGTTTAGAAAATGCCAGCTATCCTTTGGGATTTGTGGCCAGGGTCTCGGGAATCTCAACGTGGGTGCTGCTATTTCCTCATCTTCCAACTATTGCCAGAAAGCAGTGTTGAGAATTCTGGTTTCAGCCCTGGGAGAGTGTGTAGACACTGGCTGGCTTTTGGCTTGGAGGCAGACGTTTGTGATTAGAAGCAAAATGAATGGCCTAATTGGAGGTGAGGGTTTGGTGAGTGGCTTCAGAGTAGAGATGAACGCATTGATTTAGAAATTACCCCCTAAGCAAAGAACTGCTGCTACTGTCTTGAAAGTGATGAATTTCAAATTCACCAACATAATTGACCAAACATGTTTCCCTTCGAAAGGGCAAAAATTCTTCACTTGCAAATGACCCAAAATAGATATTTTTGCCTGTTGCCAGAAGGCCAT